>NC_089203.1:30665885-30680686 GCF_963930695.1 Labrus bergylta | reverse complement strand
GAGAGAGAGAGAGGAGACAGAGAGAGAGAGAGAGACAGACAGAGAGAGAGAGAGAGAGAGAGAGAGAGAGAGAGAGACAGAGAGAGAGAGAGAGAGAGAGAGACAGAGAGAGACAGAGACAGAGAGAGAGACAGAGAGAGAGAGAGAGAGAGACAGAGAGAGACAGAGACAGAGAGAGAGACAGAGACAGGAGAGAGAGAGAGAGAGAGAGAGACAGAGAGAGAGAGAGAGAGAGAGAGAGAGAGATTTTATTACCTGCTGAGTATCTTTGAATAAATGTTCATAACATTTAAAGCCTCTTTGAAGCTTCCAGTCTGAATCAGACAAACTATCTTACACTGAACAGCCGTCACATCGTCTCTGTTCTCCTGAAGAACTGAGACACAAAGAGGAGAGAACTCAGATACTGAGACAAGAGGAGCAACACACACCAACACTTTCTCATCAGCTGTTAGCTTTCATGCTAACTAGGGACACGTCACTCATCGGGACAGGACGGCGCGTTTTGAGGCTAAACTATCAAATAATCTGTTATTTAAATATACATATATATGTGTGTGTGTGTGTGTGTGTGTGTGTGTGTGTAGTATATAGATGCTGTAAAACCTGCTAGCTCGGAAACTACATAAGTGAAGTTTAGAGCAGAAGCTGAGTGTTTGTGAGCCCTGTCTTAGCATTAGCCACATGCTAACAGCTGGCAGCTAGCTTAGCACGCTAACCGGGTCGTCCGCGCGCTGTCCGGAAGTTCAAGCTCCGGTTAAAACATTCAAACAAAACTTATGATTTCATACTTTTAGTCAGAGCCTTCAGTGCCCTCGTAAAGTCTCCACTCTGTCCGCAGCGGTTCACTTCAGTCCACAGCGAAGCCACCGACACCCCTCCGCTCGCCATCTTCGCTGAATGGGCTCAACCGAGCACCGGAAGTGCAACTTGTTTACATCCGGGGTGAACGGGAATCGTAATTTAAGAAATTTAAAAACAAAATAAATACACACACACAAATAGCGAATAGCGAATGAAACACTACGCCGTTATTTCAGTGTGAATTAATATGGCATTTAAGATGTTTTCTTTAAACTCCCAGTAACGTAGCCTTCCCAAGTGATGCTTTCAAAGACCACCCACATAAACCCGATATTATTATCATGCTGAAACTGGGATGCACATTGCGCACATCTAATGACTTAGACTTAACTTGATTCTTTATTTTAGATACCTATGTCTATATCATCATAAAACACACACAGTATACAATAAAGGATGTAGACAGAAGCATATTGACACAGAATAAATCCCAACAAGGAATAAAATCATTGTAGTTAACAGGTAGCTTTCTGTGATTAAAAAGCTCACAGACATTTGCTCCATGGTTCCAAGAAACGAGAAAAACACTGTGTGTCACTGATCATTGTCACTCATGAATTATGATTGAAAAAGCATCATTAAATGCCACCAGAAGCTTTTTCATTTTGTCTTTACTGTAATGTGAGCAGCATCATCTCAACACGTACAACTCAAACTAACCAACAGCATATTGGCTTGTGTGTGCAGTTTATGACACCTTTTACGGCACTCTTTTTATCACCATCATTATAATCTTCATCACTTTAAAAAGTTTAAGTTATTGTGAGTATTTTTGAGCATTTTTTGTCCTTAATTGACAAAATACAGAGATGTGCTATATAATATAATATCATAGAATTACTTTATTGATCCCAAATTGGAAATTATGACTATGTGGTATATAAACTATACCACATAGTCACGCACGTGTACGGTGATAAAAGAAAAAGCTGAAGATGAACATATTGTAATACACTTTAAAGACTGTATTAAGAGTGTATAAGTCATACACTTGGACTTATACACTTTTAAACATTATGCAGTTATTCAAATATTAGCCTGGTGGATAAGGAAAATCAGACACATGCACATAAACAGCTAATAAATAAAATAGAAAATTAATGTAACTTGCATTGAAAATGTACTATGTAAATTTAAGTCAATTTTAGTCCAGGACCTTTTGGTAAGGATGATAATTGTGTGACTAATCTAAGTAGACAAGCCAAAAAATGGACAGTGGTTGCAAATTAAACTTAGTTACACAATGTATAAATCATCTGTATAATATTGTTTTTGTAATTTGTGACAAGGTTTTATTATTGTGTCTGACAAATTATAATTAACTTACAATTCAAGATATTTGTCACTTCAAGTGTTGGTACAAAAGTGTGCATCGTTTGTGGCTAGGCGTCATTGAAAATGGAAAATATTAAATAAAAGAAACATAAAAATACTAAAATTACTGATACCTTAAATTACCAATACCTTAAGGGGAAATAATGTACGTTTCCTTATATTTTGCAAATCCGGATTATATTGTAAACATTGTGTAAAATAGTTTTAAAAAATGCCCTTGATTGTTTACAACATTAAATCATAGACTAATTTATTACACACAGTTACCCTTTTAGGTTTATCAAAGTCAAAGTCAAAGTCAAAGTCAAAGTCAAAGTCAAAGTCAAAGTCAAATAAAATAAAATAAAATAAAATAAAATAAAATAAGGTAAAATAGATAAAATAAAATAAGGTAAAATAGATAAAATAATAATAATAATATAATGATATAAATAATATTTACAGTAATAAATTCTAAATAGTGCAAAAGGTACAAAAAAAAGGTAAAGAAAATAAAATTTAAAGAAAAAGTAACCTTGAAATGTGCAATATAGTATAATATATACTTTGAATTGCCCCCTGGGGACAAATAAAGTTTTTTGAATTGAATTGAATTGATACATTCAAACTATGAAAATGTATTTTATATTACAGTGTTACAACTAATATATTATGCCTACCAGATCGTTGTAAGTCGCACTAAACTTTACTACCTGAGGTCAGTTTTCTGATTTTTACTACTGTAAAATATTTTAGCCGGTTATCGTCATAATTCCGATATATCTGTCTGCACTTGAATGCAACACAGCAGCAGGGTTGGAGGCTCGGTTGGACCGGAGGAGGAGGAGGAGGAGGAGAGGAGGGGGCACTGTTGTCATCCGTCAGGGCTGTGAGTCGAGCTTTTTGTCCAGAAGAAATGGCTGGGATCAAAGGTAAGACATTTCTTCTCCTCGTTACCTTGAAGTCTTTTTTATTCTGTCTCACTTTTAACACATTAAACCCCAAAATATCCCGACGACGTCTGCCGTGTGCAGCTCTGTTTCCCATGGTTACCGTGAAGAAGAAGTTAGCGGATGGGTTAGCACTGTCGTTAGCATTAGCTGAATAGCCTTCATCCCTTTGGCTGGAAGAAGCCGCTACTTAGTCAGCACCATTACGTGAATATAACCTGAAGCTTGTTAACATACTACCCCCATGTAATAAACAGTTAAAGTGTTTTATTAATGTGTAACGCTAGCTGCACCTTGACTTTAGTAATCAGCTGATTCATCACATGGCAGCTGCAGCCATGGGCCCTTCTGCTACGATCAAGACAATGTGGATGGTTACACACACACGCAATTCTTTAAAATATATATAATTGTGAAAACGTCCTTGCTGATATCTCCCCCCCCCTCTCTCTCTCTGCTTGTCTCACAGCTCTCATTAGCCTTTCCTTTGGAGGGGCCATTGGCCTCATGTTCCTCATGTTAGGATGTGCCCTCCCTGTGTACGAGTAAGTACTACCATCACACAGCGTGTGTGTGTGTGTGTGTGTGTGTCACTCACACACACGCACCTCAGGTGATCCCATCAGAGGTTTTGCAGCTTTTAATACAGGTGTGAAAGCATGTCTGGATTAAGCTGCTCAGAGGAAGTGAAATGATCCTCTGCAGCCCTGATACCAACCTGCTACATCAGAGTAGGGCTGGGCGATATATGGAGTTTTTAAGATATATCGATATATTTTCAAACAACATATAGGGTAAGACAATCTCGTTAATATGGATTTAGTTTATGTTGCATTAAAATAACGTTACAGAGGTGCCAGGTGACCTTCTTCTCATCTCACTGATGATGACTGACTGTCTGCTCCTCCTCTCTCTCTCTTTTATTGGATTTAAGGAACATTTTTATT
Organism: Labrus bergylta; assembly: GCF_963930695.1. Classification (NCBI taxonomy): domain Eukaryota; kingdom Metazoa; phylum Chordata; class Actinopteri; order Labriformes; family Labridae; genus Labrus; species Labrus bergylta. The sequence continues at coordinate 30,676,611 of NC_089203.1, read as the reverse complement.
TTATTATATTACTTTTTAAATTCACAAACAGGTAGTTTATTTTTTCATGTGTTTTCACTGTTAATAAAATACATCGATATATATCGAGTATCGCCATTCAGCTAAACAATATGGAGATATGAGTTTTGGCCCTACATCAGACACATGTATACCTGAGTGGAGTTACATTATTAAATCAAAATGAAATGAAGCATTTCTACAACCGCATATCCTAAAAACGTTGGACATTGTGTAAAATGTAAATAAAAACAGGAAGTGATTATTTTCAAAAGAATGAAACTCTGTATTTGGTTGAAAACAGCACAGTGACAACAGAGTATATATATATATATATATATATATATATATATATATATATATATATATATATATATATATATATATATATATATATATATATATATATATATAGTGAATATATATAAATCACTGCACAGGCTCAGGGACACTTCTAAAAACAATTTATTCAATCACAACACCTTCATTTATAGAAAAGAAGCCAGTTATCTCGTTTTTGTCTCCTCATGCCTTTGTACAACGGCGGAGGCTAAGAGGAAGATGATGATGAAGGATGAAGCTTAGAAGAGAAAAAGAGAGAGTGACAGAGCGAGAAGCAGAGTGTACATCCCTGCATATATTATTCACAAGAGATTTAGAGGTGCAGCGTCTTCAGTGTCATCATCGTCTCGTGTTTAGCAGCTTTAGAAAGTCAATCTAACAAAAGTTACATCTCAGATATAAATATACATTTCAACTGATAAAGTATCTACACTCCTGCACTTGAACATAAATATCTTTGATTGCATAGCCACAAATTTGCACAGCTCTGGATAACCCCCTATATCGTTATTACATATGTACCACTGTCATCACTGTTTTTGCAAACTTACATCTCTCACCTCCAGCAAGTATTTTTACATTCAGTTGACAAGCCTGAATAAATGTTGTATTTCATTTTCATTGTTTTAACCAGTAAGAATGTTAAGTTAAATCCTTGATGTATAAATCTATTCTTATTTTTTTACATTTTAAGTGCTTATTTATGTACCTATTCTTATATTGTTTTATTTGCTCTGATAACCTGCTGCTGTAACGCCACAATTTACCAGTTTAGGATCAATAAAGTCATTCTATTCTATATTCTATATGAATAATTAAATTAATGAATCCATCTTACATTGAAACGTTTTCTCTGTCTTTCTCTCGATCTTCAAGTTAGTTTTTATAATTTTGGAATCTTACAAATCTAGCTGAATGAACATGACATGCTGTAACAGTTTGCAAACAACGGGCTGCAGACGCTTGCAGAGAGACATTTGCATCAAATCTAAATCTGGTAATATTACTGAACCAGTCGACATGATTCTCTGGTTTCTCACCGTCGGCTTTTAAACACGTGCACATTGTCTAAAGGGGTAAAAGGACTGTTTCTTTAAAGTTATATCTAAAGCAGCGCTTCCCAAAGTGTGGGCCCCGGCTAGTGCCCCCCTGAAATATCACAATAATGATGATTCACCATGAGTCAAGGCGAGTCATGACTATTCATGGACATATTGTTTAGTAAACTTTTGTGTCTTTCTTACCATAACATCATTTTGTCATGTCCGATAAATGACCCTAAATGAAAGTTATAGATGTAGTCATAACTCTTATTTTATAACAGACCCCGGAGTCATTTTGTATTTCAAAGTGGGCCGCGGCAGTTCTTAAGTTTGGGAAAGGCTGCTATAGAGGTTAGTGTTTATCAGTTTCTTTAGCATCAGTGTCGCCCTTTGAATTATTAGTCTCTCAAAATATTCTTTAGGGACAGCATCATTTCACAGCAACATGTGTGTTTACCCCTTCTTCTCTCTGCAGTAAATACTGGCCTTTGTTCCTCCTCTTCTTCTACATCCTATCTCCCATCCCGTACTGCATCTCACGGAGGGTGGCTGACGACACAGACTCCGCAAGTAACGCCTGCAAAGAGCTGGCCATCTTCCTCACGACGGGCATCGTCATCTCAGCCTTTGGCCTGCCCATTGTCTTTGCAAGAGCTGAAGTCGTGAGTAGCAGGAGCAGTCTTTACAGATTACACCACATGTTTGAGAACAATCCACCCCGGCACCCTTTGAAAACTTGGAAGTTAACCTTCTCTGTTACTGTCATATATATACAGATCAAACCATATGACTTATTTTTCTAGGCCAACCAGGAAGTAGCATCTCCATGGGGTCTAATCCTCCTCTGGGATGTTTTCATTGGATTTTGGATCATTAATAAATAATCTCTGTGTTAAACACGTTTCTGAAGCGTAGGCGTTTTGTTCAGCAGGATCATCTTCACAGATGAACGCCATTTTTATGATGTTTGAAGCGTTAATGCGGCCGACAGAAGTAGAAAGCTAACGTTATGCTAAAGCTAACTACACCACGGTGGGATGATTGTGACGTCACTAGCGTTATGCTTCAGACGATCTCTGATAAACTAATCCACGTAGCTTAATAAATAGTTTACTAACATAATATTCACCTGAACCTAAAGATTAAACCTACAGGAGACATCTCCGACTAGTGAGAGAGTTCCCGCCCTCTGTGTCCGGCGTGATGACCTTTAATGACCCCGACAACCACTGTAGTCACATTTAGCCGCTTGTTAGCAACCGCCTTTTTAAAGACGAGTAAAAACTTCAAACTTCACAAGTGGAGGTATTACCTAACGTAGTTTATGTGCTCTAACAAAACACCAACATCTCTTCAGCTTGTGTTCACCACAGACCTTATTTCAGGAGTCTAACCACAAACACATTCAAAATCCCCGTTGACTTTTAGACGTTAGACCCCATGGAGCTAACATGCTAACTCACTTCCTGGTTTTAGGACTCCTTCCTGTGGCGCTCTATTCTTAACCCATTAAAGCAATGCTCAACACTTTATGCTTTTTGAAAATGACCAACCATGCCTTTAAGTGACCTCAGGCTGGGAACCCTGGGGGGCCACCAGCTGAGCTCCCCTCAAAAGATGCCACCAGGCCTAAAAAAAACCCTTCTGTACAAACTCTGTATAACATTTCTGTGGAAACTATATTTTTTTAAAGAATTTATATGACCCAAAGCTCTATATTTGTCAGAATTTTGTCAATTCTTTTTTTTTTTTTGGCTTTTTGTGCCTTTATTTGAGAGATAAGTGGATAGAGTCAGAAATGGGAGAGAGAGAGAGACATGCAGGAGCTACAGGTCGGATTTGAACCTGGGCCACCCGCTTGGAAGACTAAAGCTTCCATACTGCGCCACCAGCGCCCCCAAAACTTTGTCAATTCTTACACCAGTAGACATCAAAGTTTGGATCTGAGAGCCACAGACGGTGTAGGGCAGTGAGAAAGGTTTTGGTCTTTCCCTGAGATACGCTGACAATAATGTACTTTTAAAACATTTCCTTCTTTGATCAAAATGTTAATTTAGGTTATAGATGTTTATATGACATCAAACTGCCACACAAGTTATCTCATGAAACCTGCATTTCGAGCAGATTCAGATCATGCTCTTCTATATTTCTTCATGTCCCGGGCAAGCATTTTGGAGACATGAAAGCATGTAGGTGGAGAGGGAGAGAGTAGGAGAGAGGAGCTCAGTGAATTATGGTGAGGCCCCCGGATAGTCTCCGTTTACAGCAGCTGGTTCAAGCCTAGCCTGCGGCAGCTCTAGCTATAACCTTTATCTAAAAGCAACATTTAAATCTGTAATGTGTGTAGAGAGGAATCTGAACCCAAACTAGGAGAGGAGCCTTCTTCACCTATAACTGAAAGCTCTGCCTCCCATACTACTTTTGAAAACTCAGCAGTTAAGCCTCCATTATGTAAGTGCAATACTGTGTGCTCGGGTTAATACCAATTATATTGTCTTAAAGCTTACATATGGAGAAGGTAAAGACCCCGGGCAAACCATTTGAGACGTGACAGCCTATAGCAGCATAACCAGAGCGCGTTCAAGGCAGCTCTAGCTACAGCTTTTAAAGCTTGATCTAAACATTTTAAGTCAATTCATAAAAGTACAGAAGGACCTGGACCCAAACTAGAAAATGAGAAAGGGCCCAATCATAAAAGGGTCTGCCTCCCATGATACTTTTTGAACCCCCCCTAGGGTTCAGCCTGTTTAATGGAAGTGCAATGTTGTTGGGCAATAGTGAACTATGTCTTCATAAACTTATAATGGGACCATTTGTATGTGAGAAGTGGGACATTTCTTTATTTTGGATTTAGCAGTGAGCCAAACCTGAAGAAAGTGCTAATATATGCTAATATGGCAGACTAAATAGCCCTATAACCCTAACCCATTGCATTTAAAGAGACACACACACCAAAACGGAGCGTTCTGAGAGAGCTGGTTTCTACAGGGTCACAAACCTCCTCTGGTGTTTGATTCATGTTATATTTTGACCAAAGCACAGCACAGATGTTTCAGTCACTGTTTGAAAAGGTGAAGAAGGGGGATAATATGTGCTCTGCTTTTAAAATGATGTTTGGCTACAGAGCAGTGAAGCTAACAGCTGACTGAGACTGGCTGCAGAGTGTGGAAGTGATTCTGTAGTAAACTGTTGCCGCTGACACCCCCACACTTGCTTCTGGCCTAAATATGCTCTGCAGCCTGGCAGCGTGCGGCAGCATTTGTTTAACTGAATGATTAATGTGTTTGGTTTACAGATCGCCTGGGGGGCGTGTGCACTCGTGCTAACGGGTAACGTAGTGATCTTTGCGACCATCCTGGGCTTCTTCCTGGTCTTTGGATCCAACGATGACTTCAGTTGGCAGCAGTGGTAATCAGCAGGGGGAGGGGGGGGGGGGACCTTAGTCTGAACTGTTTTTATTAGCATTACGGTTATTATTATGGTATTACTGTTTGGTTCTTGTTGTTGTTATTTATATGATGACTACCCATCCATAGACTCACACCAAACCAGTGCAATACTTTATTTTTCTCTTGTTTTTTTTATTCGACCGCCTGCATCATCCTGAACTGACACAAAGTGGGGTGGAAAATGCTGACTTAAAGTTGGATTTTAACTCATTTTAGTTAAGCTGTCTTAACTTCTGTGTTTGTGAGTTTTTCTCCATGTGTGTGTCTCCGCTGATTTGACTGCTTGTGAAAAAAAAAGAATCCAACTGAAAATCCAAATAGGACTTAATCTGACAGGGTCAAGTTCTGGGGATGTGCGTAAATCAGCAAAACAAACTGTTGGCAGATCTGCACACAACAAGCTCAGCTTTCACCTGACACTGGTCTTATTGATTGAATCTGTGTCTATTTTTGGTTTTGTCACAGTGGCAGGTGAAAAGTCAGCTGAAGGTAATGCAGATTTTCAGTGGGTTCATCTCCATCCATAAGCAGTGAGTCTAGAAGAATTAGCCACCAACCCTCAGGTCTTTTGAAGCCTGTTACATATTTAAGTTTATTTATTTTCCAGTGTCTGTTTGTGACTTTTACTTTCAATAAGTGTTTATTTTTAATTTCTTATGTCACACATGATGAGAAGACACATGGAGGAAATGTCTACAGACCTCCTTACCATCACTACACACATCAAATTAAAATGACTTGCTGAGTTCCCAGGTGCCAACTGGATGCAGGCTGCTTGATCGCCATGTTCTTTTGCACATGATAGCTCTTACCTCACTCTTAGTATGGGTAGGCTTTACCTTCAAGAAAGCATGAATAGCACACGGTGGCTGCCAGCTAGCATAGGATTAGCTTAAGGAGGGCAGACTCATGTGAAAGTCAGCCAAGATAAGAACTGGGCCGCTTCTAATCAAGTCCTGGTCAGTCACTTATAGCCCTTAAGCTTTTAAATGTGACCCCTTCAAAATAAAAGCACCCAGCTGCATTAAGGTTGTTTTTCTCTCTAGAAGCACATTATGGCGTCATGTTTCCTCACACCAGCATTTTCATGATGAAAGCGCAGATCTGTTTTTGTTTTTTAGTTTTTTTAGTGTTGTGTATTCTCTGGTCTGTGGGAAGGAAAGTCGTCCGTTGGTTTGTTTAATCTGTCGGCAGCTTTGGGATCAGCGCAGCCTGCAGTCTCTCCTGTTTGCTGTTTAACTGCAGCAGTGGAAGCTAAACAAGCTAACTAGCATCTGCTGCCTCACTAAAGCACTGGTGTGTTGAACGTTTGTGCTCTCTGAAATATTAAGAAATGTTTTGTAATGACACTGAAGTATTATAATTAACTAAATAATAAGCTCCTCCCCCCCATTAATCCTAAAGTAAATCAATAATATCCACTATTTGTCTTTTTTCAGAAGTCCTCTTGTCTGACAATTCTGAAAAGAATTTAAAGGAATTAGTTCAACTAAAGTCGGATTGAAATTAGCCTAGCTTAGCATTAAGACTGGAAGCAGGAGTAAGCGGCTAGCCAGTGAGAGTTCAATAAACCGCCTACAAACAAACACGTCTTAAGCTCATTATTGAAATCAACAAATACATTGATTAAGAAAGAATAATGGATTGACTCTGCCGACAAAAGGATTTCATATTTTCTCTGTGTAGGAGTTTCACAAACAACAAACTCCAGTTGTCACGATACCAGAGTTTTAAACTTTGTTATGAGTCTAGCAAAAATGGAATTATATATTTCCTGAACCTGTTTGGATACCAAAACGTTGCAGGCCAACTCCTACACGCTCTCTACATTTGAAAAAATACATTGGCAACATTTTGGCACCGAAACATTACGAGAATGCAATTTAGACTGTTTTCTCTCCGCAGCTCTTTTAAATCTTTGGTACTTTTTTAATGTATTCAATCGAAATAAAAGACATCAATCAATCATTGAAATAACGGCCATTATACCGTTTAAGATGAGAGACCTAAACCACAGTGTTTGGGGTTCTCTGATTGGTTCTAATGTTGTTCGTATGTCAAAGCACTTTGTGCACCTGTGTTGTTTTTAAAGGTTCTATAAAAGTTATTATTAAAACACACAGTATCTTCAAAGTAATGGAGAAACTTGAGAGATGTTGACAGACGTCTGTTTACTCCTGCTTCCAGTTTTTTAACCTTAACTAATAACCATCCAGCAACGAATGACATGAAACATCTATTTTCTTAATATCTACTGGATAGAAGTGAAAATGACTGTGTTTGATCAAAATGTCCGACTCACACTGCAAATAACATTTATTTTAGTTTTCTCTTTAACCCTCATGTATCATGATGGACATCTTTGTCCATTTGGTCGAATGTTTCCTCTTCATCTGGTCATCATTTTGTCTGTCAGTGCATATGACACACATTTTTTTGTAAGAAAGTCTCTCTTGACACATTTTGGAATGCATGTTTTATTTTTTTAATAGATCACTGTGAAACATGTTTACTACCCTCTTAAGTCCCTAAGGACAAAAATGTCCACTTCTAAAAAACTGATATAAAAATAGAACAGATTAATATTTTTTTCTACTTTTTTCTTAAACAACTTCATCCCTGCTCAAAACTACCAAACATTCAATCATTTAGGAATTTAACCCTTTAAATGCCAGTTTGATTACTTGATGTCACTGTTGTTATTTAAGAAAAAAACACAAATGAGTTATTTTCCATATTACAAATATTTGGTGGCTGGGGGATTTAAATCAGTCTTGGATATGTCAAAGATTATCCAAAATACTGACTTTGGTGCATTGTTAGTTTTTGTGTAGCATCAGATTTAAAATGTAGTTCCCTGTTTGGACAGTGGAGGGCGGAAATGTCCAATTTACAAAAACTGATATAAAAATAGAACAGATTGATATTTTTTCTACCAGAATTAAGTAATCAAACTGGCATTTAAAGGGTTAAATTCCTTTTAATTATTCAATATTTGATATTTTTGAGCAGGGCTGAAGTTGTTTAAGAGATTTATGCAGAAAAAAAGTAGAAAAAAATATCAATCTGTTCTATTTTTATATCAGTTTTTTGTAAGTGGACATTTTTGTCCTTAGTGACTTAAGAGGGTTGTAAATTAAACTGATGCCTGAGGGTTAAACAACCAAAAGGTATTCTTTTTTTTGTTCTCTAACACTAAAGAAACCAGAAAATATTCACCTTTGAGAAGCTAGAATCTGAATTTTTGACATTTCTTTCTGAAAAAGATTCCTCGACTGATCGTTAGCTCTCCGTCAGACCATTTTGTTTCATCTCATAAATTAACAACAAGTTATGGAGAAGTAAAAAAACACTTAATTATATTGAACAGATTGTTACTGGTTATTGTTCTTATGTTCATTATAATGTCTGAAAAAAATCTGCTGTAAGAAATGCATTGATGAAAGTCTGGGACGTCGGGCTTTTAGCACTAAACAGAAGCATGCTGCTGTGATATTTTTGAGCTCTATTGTCTGTGATTTCTTTCAGAGACCTCGAGAGGTTTTGATTGTACTAAAAACACAACAACAACAACAACAACGGCAGCTTTTTGCTTTCCTTTAAAAAACAAATACTAAGTTATGAAATATTGAATACTACTGACTGCATATTATTGTGTAACACCTCTTTGAATCTGACTCTTAATAGTAAACTCACATCCTCTGGTTGTAGTCTGCAGACCGGTCTGTGATTGGACGAGCAGGGTAACTCCTCATATTTCACTTTGCTGCATTTTGAGCCCAGTTTGTCAAACGTTCTCTTCTCTCTCTGTTCTGTGTGACAGACTCTGGTGTGTATCTGTGGGATTTCTCTGTTTTTTGTTGTAAGACAAGATGTTACGCTTTTTTTGTTTCTCACACGTTTTTGGGAGGAAGTTGTATTTATTTATTTTGAATTGGACGCTTTGTGTCGACGTCCAATGTCATTTTCTATCTACAAGGTTTGTGTTAACGAGGCAGAAGTCAGCACGGTGGATTTCCTTTTCTTTCTTTTTTTATTATTAAAAGCCATTTTTGAACATCCTCTTCTTTGAATGACTACACGTGCATCACACGGGCTCACTGATTGGACGAGACCTCACTGATTGGACGAGACCTCACTCAGGACGTCAGCTGATAACATGACTTGATCTTGTTGGTGATATTCACTCAGCGTCTTCAGACTGCTTTTAGCCGATCAGATGTATCAGTGTTTATTAATTCATCTATCAAACTATAACTCCTCCTGTTGGCACCATAGACAGATGAAAGAATGATGATACATAAAATACATTTATATTAAAAACATCAACTCAAGAAGTTACAGCCTTAAATCCTACAGAGTGATGTAGATATCAACATGACACTTTGTATTCTCTGTGTTTGTGTAGATAAGGGTAATCATTCAAACCTACTTCATGTTGACATGCTACATCGGGTTTTATAATGTCATTAAAAAAATGAAGAACACCCCCACCCCAAACACACACAAGTGATCTGAATGTATAATATTCATTAAAACAGAACAAACTAAAAAAAGGGATTCTTTCAGCATTATCAAGTTGACTCCCAGAATTGAATGGAAGGAGTCACACAATGGCCCAAAGAAAATAATATAAAATAAAATAAAACACAACTGAGATAAAACAAAAAGCACAGAAAGCCAACTGATGGTGTCGACTCTCTGGAGACACACAACCAGCTGATCAGTGAAACGTCCTCCAGCCCAGCTGACTGTCATCACAGGAGCAGCCAGTAGCTCCTGACCTAGTTTCCTAAAGGGAATCTATCCATAACACGTCACAACTGAAAACAGAACTCTGTTTTATGACAGTTTAAAGTCTCTCCAACTCCTCTTTAATGAGTGTAGATTTGTCATATATAACTGCTGTTACCACGGCAACGAAACTAAAATGTTGTTGGGGTTGAAACTACAATTTTAATGAACTAGTTAAAAAAAAAAAGCATAAATTAATACAAATATTTGCTGCTAAGAACAAAGAGATGAGGTTGTTTTAACAGGATACAAACAGAACTTTTAATCCTTTATTAAATCCATTATAGATTGTTTTAAGAGAATATATTGTGCTTTGTCTCCCTCTGCTGGCAGAATCATTGACAGTGAGGTCATTATGAACTACTGTATCACCTTTTAGGAGAGAAGAGAGTTAAAAGTGTCATTTAAACATATTTAAACATATTTAATACCAACGACTTCACTATGAGCAGTAAGAAGATTTAGAAAATAACCACTTTTATTCTCTTCAACACAAACTTTAACTGGTGGTTATGAACCTTAATATGTAGGTTTATTAATACAAGAGGAGCTCAACAATACTACACTAATTAACATTTTAATCTAAAGGAAAATAAAGACAGGTCTGGGATACATTGGGATCCTCCTTGAAGAATAATTTCCTTGAACCAGTGAAGTCTAAACCTCATAACTATTGAACACATATTTTGGAACTGTAATAATAACAAAGAAACTCTGGCTTTGAGATAAATGTTGTGAAAACGAGATCTGCACACCTAGAAGCTCCCGTTTGAAAGATTTTATTAAGTGATGTTTCGAGACAAGGTGATCTTCCTCAGATTTGAGGAAGCACCCACTGAGGGATAAAAGTTGAAAAAACAGTGCTGTGGTGAAGACGATCCTAAGCTTCATGAATCAGACCTCTTTAAATGGATGAGTCTCAATCTCTCTGCAGACAGAATATTCTACAAACACATGAACACAACAACACAGTGCAGAGAAAACATCAGTTATTCAATACCGATAGTATTTTTCCTATGTTATATAATCCTATAAAATAAAAGCTCTAACCCGAGGCTGCTGCCGTAAAGACGCCCACCTTCTAGATGTAACACGCCCGAC
>NC_089203.1:30648385-30660885 GCF_963930695.1 Labrus bergylta | reverse complement strand
TAAAGTATGGCACGGTTGAATATTTTATAATATACATACTGCAAATGTCATTAAAAGTGAATACAAGACACACTATAGGAGTCATAGAATTAAACTGCCTCTATTTTTATGGTGCAGTTTGTGTATTTTGATTTATTATTTTTTTCCCCCAATGCAACCCCCTTCACAAGTTTTTTTTTCTAACTGCAAATTGTTTTCTTAATTACTCAGTTATGGAATTTAAAATGTGGTTGCCTGAAATCTTTATTTATTTATCAAAAAAATATATATTTTGTTTATCAAAAATATAACACAGCTCATGCCAAAACAAGAAACTTGCAGAGTCTCTGTCTGTCTGTCATCCAGTGTGCAGAAATGTCATCCCAGCCTTTCTTCCTCTGTCAACAATAATCATCATCTTCATCAACCTTTATTTAAGTTCTCAGAGAGATCATTGAGGGCGACCCTCATTTACAATGATGCCGAGAAAACATAAATGATAAACAACGAGAAATGAGATAAAGCTATAACAGAAAATAAAATCAATAAAAGAGCAATAAGAAGAATAAAATATATACACTAAAATAATTTAAAAGCTTGAAATGACTACAGTGATAAGTCAGTAATTAAAATCAAATAAAACAGTTACAGTCAGGTATTGGCTGATATTTCTAAAGTGTCCATAAGGGATGAAAGTGCTCAAACTCAGGTCCTGTTGTAAAATATTCCAGGAATAATATACATGAAAAAGTCTAAATGTGCTCTAAATTAAATGTTGACTTACAACACAGTAGACAAACAATTACATCATTACATTACAAACAAATTAATCGAGCAAAAAGCTGTATGTGTGTTTTTCTTATGTCTGGGGTCACCAGAGTTTTGTGAAGTTGGAGTGGGGTCTGGAGCCAAAAAAAAGGTAGGGAACCGCTGCTATGAAATGTCACAAAGACGTCATAGAAGACTAAAAAAAAAAACCCCACAATGTTTCAAGTTATCCTAAACATGCTTAAGCTGGTTGTAATGCCACTTTAGTCCAGCAGATGTCGGGATTGTACATCTTTTTCAACACTGCTTTTGTTGTCTGTAATTAGGCAGGTGAGCAGATGATTAATAATTAACGTTTGATGTTTTTTAAATACATGTTCAGTATTTGTCAACGAGAACAACATGACACCGCTGTCACACAGATAAGTTGATGAACACTGTTTAAAAAAAAACCTGCTGTGAGATTTTTTAATAATTAATGACATGAAACATAAAACCCTCAAGGTTCAAATGAATATAATGAGGCCGCATTTAAAGAAACTACAACCACCCCGGAGAAAACAGTAACTTAGGGTTTGCTGGCGTTAATGTGTTGAGTCTGGGCGCAGGAGAGACATGTCAGGATTCTTTTATTTACTCTGGGCCTCAAAGACGTTCTCTCCCTTACTGGCCTGTGTTTCATCCAGTCCATCAGGCTGCAAACAATCCAACTCTACTATTATCATCTCGCCAAAGGGACAGCTGCACAAGTCCAACGGTGAAAACTAAATGAGAACATTTATTTGTGGTGGATCTCTCTGTGAATTACTGCGAAACGTTCTGGGAGGCAGGGAGTAAGAGCGACTCTATTTCCAGGGAGTTTAAGTCACTCTCATTACGTCCTGTTGTTTTTAAACACCTTGTGCACAAAAGGGGGGAATGCAGTGATGTGTTGTGTTGTCTCTGAGGTGAGGGAGCTGCAGCAGGAGAATCAGAGGAGTCTGGGGAAACTGCAGGAGACAGCGGAGCAGTGTGAGTGGCTCTGTCAGCAGCAGAGATACTGGATGTGTTGTGTCAAGAGGTGGGTATTTATTCAAACTGCATCTGAATGTATTCACATCGACAAACAGTCTGCACGGCTTTAACAACACACATCAATACAGACTGACTACTATGAACCATGCAGTCAACATTTGAGAAAAGTCAGGCTTGATAATTTCCTCCAGATCCACTTCTTCAGATTTTGGTGTAAGTTGTCTTTAGGTCCTGACAGAAATGAATAACTCATGTTCTCTGAAAAAGGAACAAAGAGAATCCATCATCTGTATCAGTTTGTAAGTCTGTAAAAACTTCAACCAATGTCTGCCACGAGGTACCGATCTAATGAACCAATCAGACGCCTCCCTGTCTCCCTGCTCGCTCTCTTGCGTGCTCTAGCTCACACTCAAAGCTCGTCACCGATGACTTTAGGAGTTTATACTGAGAGTTTACTGACCGCTGAATGAGACATGAGACGACGTAGTTTCTACACAATGAGATGAGCTGAGGTCCACTTCTGGAGGGACGACGCTCGTGCATGTAAGTGAGGGGGCGTGGCTTAAAGCCTGGCTCACACTGCAGGATAATCAGGCTCAATTTGAGCTCCGATTCTTCCTTCCCGACAATCTCAGGGTCGCTCCCGACTCGAGGCTGCTCGGACCCGATTCTCTGTTCATTATATCTCGTAGTGTGAGCGGTACAAAGATCAAATCTTAACGTCCCCGATCTGCCCGGCGATCGTCGGGGATTACATTACGTCATGAAAGGGTCCGGTAGAAGTTGTGTGTGACTACAATATAATCATGAGAGACAAGGGAGGACTGTAGTCATGGCGACCAGCGGCAGGACGCAACCCGGCGTTTTCTCTTCTTGTTTTTTTAAACTTTTCTGTACAGATCATCAGTGCAGCACTTTTCTGAAACTTGTCTCCATATATTTACGATTGTATTAACTTTTCTATATCCTACAACAACTTCCACTTCCTTCTCTTTCACCAACCGTCGTCCTTTGTTTTTTTCAAATGAAACTTTATTAACAATTGTCAACGCTCCATCCAGATTTCACTCGTACAGTGTGAGCTCTCCGGCCGTGCCCGACAATCGAGTCGTACAGAGCTGACACGCCCCCCCGACTTTTTTACAATCGGGGGAAAATCGCACAGTGAGAGTCAGGCTTTAGAGGGAGCACAGAGGGGGCGTGGCTTTAGAGGGAGCACAGAGGGGAGGGGTCGGGTGCAGACGGAGCAGAATGCTACTTTCAGAATCAAGCTAGTTTTGGACTTTTACCAACCCTGCCTTTAATCTGATTTATGGGACTCAACCCAAATCAGCTGATCTTCATATTGCTGCCTTATTTTTAGTTGAATTAGACTCCTCCTGTCTGTATTTTTTGCTCCTGTTTGAAGAAAAACCTGCAGCTAATTACATAAAACGATGCAGAATCATTATCCACTACAACATTAGTGTGTTCATTTTACTGTCATTTACCGTTTTTTTTTTGATAGCTCAGATGGTCACTATGTTTGAAACAAATTGATTTCTGCAGATTCAAACGCTGCCTGATGGAGGAGAGAGAATCTCTGCTGCGACAGGTCAGCACGCTGGAAAAGAAGCTGATGAAGAGTGAACATGAAGAAGGTCACACACAGAGTGTCCTCTGTCCGCTAAAAGAGACCTCATGCTGTGACAGGTGAGGGAGAACTAACAGAGACAAACACACATGTATCATTATGAACTTAAACTCAGCTGTGAAGTAGCTCACCTTTCTGTCTCTGAAGCAGCATGTCATCGTGGGAGGCAGATTCAGCGGTCCACCTGGAGTCTCAGGAAGAGAAATCAAACACGCTGTATGAGGAGCTCTTTACACAGGTAACAGTTAAAAAGGTTTCTGATCACATGCTGCATGACTGACAATGCTTGATTGCTCTGTGTATTTCCTATATGTCAAAGTTCAGATTCAAGACAATGCAGGGAGCGCCTCCTATCTGCATTCTTTCTATCAGCCAGCAGGGGGCAGCTTAACTTGTTGCAGAAAGTGTCAGATTGTAGAAAAGGTTGATTTATTTACTTATCCCCCATAAGTTCATTGACTTAATCACTACTCACATGTTATCGTGAATTCACATTGCGCTTGGCTTTGCAGAAGCAGTGCTAGTAGTGCTAAAACTTCCAAAAGACCAAGTAATCTTTGTTAATCTTTGTCATTTAACCACAAAGACATTCACTTTACACTCATTCATGACTAAGAAAACAACAAAAGGCCTCACATTTCACAAATCTGGACTAGAAAACCGTGAACGTTAGCAGGGGAATTTCAAGGCTTGATCCAAAGGCAGCTAGTTGAAGATCTTGAAGTCATCTTTGACCATTAGCATGCTAATGATCCACAGAGGCTAACATTTCTAGCTCCGTCCTCCAGATAGTTTAGAACTGCAGAAGCCTTTTGGGAGGAGAGCTGAAACGTCTTCAAGATCTTCAACCGGTCCAGTTGCCTTTGGATCAAGCTTCAGATTTACAATGAGCTGGATGACTGAGAACCTGCACGGGGAAAATAAAAAATATTACTTGACAAACAAAATAGTTGCTATGAACGTCTTTCAATGAAAGCTGTAGGACAATCTTTTTTTTTGCCTTTTCTTTTGGTCCCATCACATGAACCTTTCTTTTAAAAGCAACAACTTAAGGAATAAAAAACATATTTTTGGATGGAGGTCGAGGACAGATCTGATGACTGAAACAGAAGACTTCTAAAACCACAGGGCTAATATTCATCAGGGTGAGGCTGCCAGTCCGTACACTGGTTGTTGTACTGCCAGTTCTCTGAAGCTCAGCTGGAGTCTCATCTTTATTTTTTGAAAAAAAAAAAAAACTTCTATGCAATCAATGGATTACTGTAGAATCCATTAAATACTGATGCTATCACGGCCCAAAGTGGCTAAAATGTCATTAATTCAGGTCATGAAATGAGCAGCTGAACCTTTCAGCTGATGTTCCTTCAGATTTAAAGAAAGCTTCTGTATCTGTAGAGAAATCTGTGAATCCAGAACTAGTTTAGATCTTGAAGGTGAATGTCAGACGTCCAAAATAAACGGCTGATATCCGTCTGGGCAAAGCTGCCAGTCTGCGGTGCGGAGCTTACTGTCGACTTTAAAATACACTCTCATCAGTGTTTTTATTTAGTCCATCTGTTGTCCGTCTTTTTAAAGGACAAAGAAACAAGTACCTATGTCTTTGGAAGACTTATTACACATGGCGAATAAACAGCCACTAGAGGGCGCTATTTAGTTTAGTTTAGTTTATTTGCACATTTTTTAAAAGAAGAGTCAAACAGAAAAATAATGAGGCCTTGTCTCAAAACCTCACCTTAAGAGATTAAACAAAGTTAAAATAAAATACAGTAAAAAATAACAAAGTAAGAATATTATCACAAATAAAATGTACCCAAATTGAAAATTACAAACAAACATTAAAAACATAAAAATAGATCAAAATAGGACATGCAGTATGCAGACAATATGTTTTTTTTAAAGTTTTTCGCAATCATTAAATATTTACACCGTACGCTACATAGTCAAATTAATTGCTTTAAAGTAGGAAATTATGTAACTCTGACATCTAGTGTTCAAAATGGGTACTGCAGTCTAAATTCTAAACATCATAGAGAGCTGCCCCCCCCCCTCCTCTCTAGAGTGGATGCTCACTCAGGTCACCATGTGGTGGACTCTGAAGCTTCAGTGTTTATCCAGCTCTGCATGGGTCTGTAAACCTTTCTGTGTTCTAACCTCTCTCCATTTTTCAAAAGCATCTCCAATATTGATCCTAGTTTGAGCACGTTTCTGCTCGTGGAGCTTATTAGAAACATGCAGAGGCTTTTTAGGTCGGGTACAATCACTTCTATCTGAACCACTTCTCTTGACCGCTTCCATCGCTGCAACACCTGTTGACCTGATAACTGCTCTCATATCTGACAAATCGAGGGGCGTCCAAAACGGCAACGATTACATCAATTGTTAATCTCATGTGATTTCATCATGTGTTTAATATGAAGCTCATTGTTTTTTCACACCTTTGATTGCCATGATACATCAGAGGCTGTGATGTCATCGTCAGGTGTTAAAAGTGTTGTTAACCAGACAAGCCAAATTAAATCACCAGTGAACCCAGTTTATGGTTTCAAGTTGGGAAACACAATCAAGTATAGAAAAGCCTTTCCTCTGAGCTGTTTATTAAAAATATTTGGCTTTGGCCACAAATGTATGTCATGGATTAAGCTCTGTGTCAGACTGTGTCGTCCTCATTCATACACGGCCTGCTCTGATCTCCACCTCAGCGGAGAGGAAGTGTGAACAGGAATACAAAGGAGAAATCCTTCCTGCATATCATCCCATATGCTCTTTTTGAAACATCTCCAGATAACACTGTTATTAATCGGAGCTCTACAAATAATGATTGACATCTTTTTCAACGTTTACCCGTTTTTATTCCAAAACATTTTTCCCACTCACTCGATCGTTCCATTTCTGATTTTTTATGAAACGAAAATGTTCCCAAAACTTCAAAAAACCAGGCTGAGGAGTCCTCATGTGGTTCTTCTTCACTAAGGTCACTCTTGTGTCTGACATCACCATCAGTGATTCACTCCAACAATGTTATAGTTAAAAACTGCCTCAAGATCTGGTCTCAACTCAGACGCCACTTTGGATTTTTAAGCAGCACCTCTCCTAACTCCAATAAACTCCAACCCTTTGCTTTTGTAACCTGCAGATCATGGGATTGTCTCTGTAAAGCATCTTTACATCATTTGAACTTCACCATCTTTGAATCAGTCAGTGACCCACTTCTTTAGATATTTACAAGCTCCAAACTTTGTCTGCAACAATTTCCCTAGTTTCCCTGCTCTCCCTCCTCCCACCATGACTGACACAGTTTTTAACATGAATCCTCTCCTCAAAGGTATCATCTCTAGAACAATACCCTCTTTGCAGGCCAGGAGTCGGCCTCAGTAGTACTGAAACGTGTTCACACATCCTTTGTGCCAGACACTGGGTCTTAAAATGCAAAGTAGTTCATAGAGGTCAAAAAGCAGATTAGCTGGTCTCTATCCTGGCACTGACCCTACTGTAGGTGTAATACATGTCAGAGCCAGATAAGCTTGCCCACATGTCTTGGACCTGTGCTGTATAATTTCCATATTGGAAGTCTGTTTTCGACTCACTCTCTACCATCACCTCCGCTAACATCCAGCACTCACCCATGTTTGGCCTGTTTGGTGTTCTGCTAACTGACCGTGCACTGACCTCTCATTGTTCTGACCTTGTACATTTCTTACTTTACCAGCAAGGCGTGTTGTTTTGATGCAGTGGAAGTGTCAAGTTTGGGAGTGTAAATCAAGGGAGGAGGACCCAAGTTCAGAACTACAAATATTTATTATTCAAGAGACTTCTTCATTCTAAACAACAAGGAGCCGGGCGGTGCGTTACAGCTGAATTGTGCCTGATTTTGGGTTGCTGTAGCACCCTCAGCACCTGTACTTCCCTCGTCCCTGAGCTCATGTGTAGGTAGGCTGGAACATTAGGAAAGAGAAAAGGAAATGCCCCCTTTGAATTTTGAACAGCTGCTTCAGTGGGTTTATCCTGCTCTCCACCGGGTTTAAAAGGCATGCAGCTTTTTCCCATGCAGACATTTACTACTCTTTATGGATTTGGGGAGAAGGTAATAAGATAGGTCAAAGTGTTTTTTAGTCTTTTTTTAATGTGTCTTTGGCACTTCAGCAATCAGGTCTGAGCTTACGGCCCTGCGTGTGATGATGTCACAGAACAGCATCTCAGCAGATTTCTTTCATGATGAATGTGAGTTGAATCCTAGTGAACTGTCATGTTTGATGGAAACCTGTCTGATGAAGGGCGAGGGCCCGAAGCGTTACATCAGGAGATTTTTCCATTCAATTTCATTGGAGCAGCTTCTGGTGTGCGGACTCAGAACTTTTCTATCTTTGGATGTTTTTTCAGCACCCAGTACTTCAATGTTTGGATGTGCATGCTGTGTTGATGTTTCTGACAGAAACCTCACTGATGAGTACATTTTCTACGGTCTTGTTTCATCATATATGATAAAAAGGAAGGAGTGTAATGTATTATCTTGTTTAAGCAAATGAAAGTGAACCAGTACTGGCCTTCAGTAAAGAAGTGAAACTTTCTGCTGGCACATACCATATAAACTTATCAGCCCAGCTGCGCTCTGTAGCTGTATATTTTATTTCTAGGGAAATTAGTCAGTTGATAAAGTAAACAGTTGCTGAAAGGACACGGCCGTCTTTTCCTATAAAACGGGGCTTGAAGTGTCAGAAAGTCAGTCAGTCAGCCTGCTCACTTTGTGTGTACTGCTCTGACCCTCCTCCGATGCTTACACCTTTGCTCCTCTGCAAAACCACACTCTTCACCGTTTCAGACGCCACGACCAGACGAAGACAACAACCGCCGCCGCTCTACTTCAAACTCCAAAGGTTTGTTTTTTCTCTCCTCTCACTGTAACATGTTCAGCTCTTTAATACTTTAGACTTTCACAGATTAGTCTGAATGACATAAAGAATGAATTCATGTTTCACAATATTAATATGAAGTCCTAAATGATATCATTTGCACAGCATTTAAATGAAGTGTTTATCTGACTAAATAGAGATTTAATAGTTTTCAGCTTCTGTCAATTCTTGAGCGATCCACTGAGCTGTAATATTTAACAAGACTGTAATCAAGATGCTCTCTGTTGATCTCAGACTGAGAATAACAGTTTGTAACAGAACGTAGACACATACCTCCTCTGACAGAAAATGTCTAATCATCACTCTTTCCACATTTTCTTCACTTTAGGAAATCATGAGGATCCAGTTTGCTTTGTTGCTGCTGCTTTCTGTGCTCTGCATCGCCGCTGCTGAGGATCTGCATCACACAATGTTTAGAAAGCACCACGTTATTGGCAGGATGGTAGTGGGCGATTGTACTGCTAATATGAATGACCCACAAAAAGAGATCAATATCAATTATTGCAAAAGGTTAAATACATTCATCGTCGGTGCAGGACAACGTATCAGAACAATGTGTGGGTCAAAGATAGGCGAGGTCACAAGCCCGGACACCTTCAATACTATTGACTGCAAACTGCAACAGGGGTCCGTATATCCTAATTGTGTGTACCTCAGGGGTAGCGCTGTCACCAGGAGGATCACAGTTACATGTGTTAATGGATATCCTGTGCACTATGTGGGTCAATGAAACTGATGAAGTCAAAGCTGTGTCGTTTTCTTGATCTTAAACAGTCGCGCACATTGACAGCGTGACGCAGCAATATTAATAAAGTTCACAGCATCGTTGATTTTGTGTTCTTCATTTTATTTCAGACATATCAAATAAAATCAAACATATCAAAAATACAAACAAAACAAAATAAATTAAACAAAAAACAATGTTCAAATTATTTCACAAAAAAAGAAAAAGCAAATTACATATATTCAATTGTTATGCCTGAAAAGGGGTAGGAAGAAGTATAAAACTTCTTAATCCTACCCCTTTTCCACAGCTCAATAATTAATATTTATTAAATTAAATTAACTTCCTGTGTTCCTTATATTCTCTCTCTATATACAATCTATCTATATACAATTTGCTACACTATATTTATGATACTATATTTTATATTTACAATCCAATGATTTTCCATACATATACACAACTTGATATGCTATTATTTTTTATAATTTATATATTTATACAATCCATATATCTATATATACATATCTATTTGTACAATTTGATGTACTATATATACATTTTATATATTTATACAACCCTTATATCTATACAGTTTGGTACAGTATGTTTGCAATTATACATTTGATACAATCTATATCTATATATATACAATTTGATATAGGCTACTATATGTACAATTTACATATATAGAATATACATTAACATACACCTGTGTATACAAAACTTGTAAACCCAATTATTATTATTGTTATTGTTATTTTATTTGTTTTATTATTATTATTATTATTATTATTATTTTTTTTTTAATATATTTTTTTTTTCCTTCTTAAAGCTCTCCTTCGTCCCTGTACCTTTTGAAAGTCATTGCTTTGTAAATGTTTTTAAACTGGATCATGTTTGAACAATGCTTTAGCTCCGTGCTCATACCATTCCACAGTTTCACACCACCAATTGAAATGCATTGACTTTTTAAAATGTAACTTTTCCCTCAAATTATAACCCCCCTCTCTGTCAAAAAAACATTTTTGAATATTACCTGGTAGCAGTTTGTTTCTTGATTTGAACATGATTTGTGCCACTTGATAGTCAACCAGGTCAATGAACTTTATAGTACGGGAATGTAAAAACAGGAGGTTGGTGTGATCATAATATTCTGCTTTATTGATTGTTCTTATGGCTCGTTTTTCAAGTGTGACTAGTGGTAGCAGTGAGCTTTTGTAAGTGGTCCAACAGACCTCCACACAGTCATTTAAATAAGGTAAGATCATTGAACAGTAGAGAATATGCAATGATTTGTGATCCAACATATGCTTTGCTTTACACAGGACTGAGATGCTACGTGGGTGTAAAACAAAGCATCATTGTTTAAAGTTTTTATGGATCATTTGTGTGATGGAGGCGTGGTTGTAGAAATTCTCCGGGCTTAGTTTGGGCGGTGGTGGTGGAGGGGGCCCAATGTGAGGTCTTCTCATGGGGCGCTCCCGGCCCGTGACAGTACATGGGGAGTTCATAGGTCAGACGTCTAGCCTGCAGGAGAAACCGTTGTGGGCTTTAAAAGTGATGCGAGGTTAGGCGAGGTGTAGAGCTGCTGCTGCTGATGTCAGGACGTGACTCCTTTACATTTACGTTTTTAAATGTAAGCAATTATTAAACACACGGAGCCAAGGTCGCCTATAAGAGGGGTTAAAGGGGAACGCTTTGTGGGGTCCTGTCACATGGGGAGGGTACACGGACGTTAGCAAAAAACAAGGTCCGCCCTAATTTAAAGCAACAGAAACACACATTTTATTTATTGTTGCTTCAGTGAAATGTATTCCCCCTCTTCTTAGACGATTTGACCTTTTGTGTTGTTGTGATGTTTACTCAGTGAACTGAACTTAGTTAAGTCACATTTGGTAGAGCTGCACAAAGTTACCCAGAACTTCCACCACATGCGTGTGTGTTGTGTGTCCGCTCCGTTAAGGCTCCGTGCACCCTCGTCCATCAACACCCACAGGCTGCGTCCTCAGAGCGCAGCACGGCGCGGCACCGCCGGACAGCTGGAGTCACCAGACAAAGAATTCCTGCAGTAATTTCACCCGCTACAGCGCGAGATAAAACGATGTATGTGGTATAAAACCATTTAAAACACAACAACAAACACACATCTGATTGTTGAATCGTCTAAACAGAGTGTTTCATTCTGTTTTCTTGTAAATTGAAGCTCCGTGCTCTGACATCCTGCAGAAACAAAAGCCTTGTGTATCTGCTGCAGAGGACTCTGGACGCAGAGAGCTGAGACGCAGCGCAGCGGAGCCAGTGGAAGCACACACATTGAATGAAATAAAAACAGAGACGGACCGGACACACATCTGGTGGAATTTAGGCTTTAGGAGGCCAGAAAAGAAAGAAGAAAAGGAGGGAGCTGGCTCAGACATTTGACCCCAACAAGAAGTTGTTAAGAAACTTTATTTCTGTCGGCTCCAAAAGCTGAAGGGCGCTAATGTTAGCCAGGAGGCTAACGCTAGAAGTTCTGATTGAATGTGCCGCCAACCGCCACGACCAGACCGAGTACAACAACCGCCGCCGCTCTACTTCAAACTCCAAAGGTTTGTCTGTTCTCTCCTCTCACTGTAACGTCCATTTAACAAGACTGTATTCATGAATACAAAGATGCTCTCTGTTGATCTCAGACTGAGAATAACAGTTTGTAACAGAACGTAGACACATACCTCCTCTGACAGAAAATGTCTAATCATCACTCTTTCCACATTTTCTTCACTTTAGGAAATCATGAGGATCCAGTTTGCTTTGTTGCTGCTGCTTTCTGCTACTGTGCTCTGCATCCCCATGACTTTGCAAGAGAAGTACAAAAAGTTTATCAAACAGCACGTCAAAAGCAAGATGAATGCCGGCAGATGTGACACTGTAATAAAAAGAAGAAAAATCAAAACCATGGACAATTTGTGTAAAGAGACCAATACCTTCATCCGCTCTAACAACAGCCAAATCAATGCCGTCTGTGAGAATGCAGGAGAGCCGTATGGTGACATGACCATAAGCACGACCCCCTTCTCAATTATTGTCTGAGAACTGAAATACAAGCGAGCCAGGCGTCCTCGCTGCCAGTACCGGGGTCGACGTGACAACAGACGTATTGTAATCCGATGTGAAGAAGGCTATCCTGTGCACTATCATAACAGAGTTCTGCTAAGAACAAAGAGATGAGGTTGTTTTAACAGGATACAAACAGAACTTTTAATCCTTTATTAAATCCATTATAGATTGTTTTAAGAGAATATATTGTGCTTTGTCTCCCTCTGCTGGCAGAATGATTGACAGTGAGGTCATTATGAACTACTGTATCACCTTTTAGGAGAGAAGAGAGTTAAAAGTGTCATTTAAACATATTTAAACATATTTAATACCAACGACTTCACTATGAGCAGTAAGAAGATTTAGAAAATAACCACTTTTATTCTCTTCAACACAA
>NC_089203.1:30610885-30635885 GCF_963930695.1 Labrus bergylta | reverse complement strand
ATCATCAGTTTAATGTAGTTTAGTTTTCTTTCTAGTAACATAAACAACCCAAAGCAAATTGAAGCAGCTACATCCTCTCTTCAGTTTAAGTAGTACATGCAGTCTGTATATGAACGGTTTTTATTTCACACAGATTTTGTATTTGTCACCAACAGTAATTCAGTGGAGCTGGAGGAGCTACAAGAAAACAACAAAACTCTGAGAGAAGAGCTGCAGGGTTTACACTCTGCTCATGAGCAGGAGGTAAGAAACTGAAATATCAGAATTCTATTTTTTGGGGTATTTTCTCAAAAAAGCTTTTGAACTACAAACCTGGACTTATCAAAGGCAGTGACAAAGGATTTTATCTGTGTTCAAAATGTGCTGACAGAGTCAAAGAAAAACCAAACATTAAGTATCATAATGAGAGAAAACCACCAGTCAAACTTATTTAAAAACTCACAAAGTAGATGTACTGCAGGATCTGTAATCACATAAAGTATGGCACGGTTGAATATTTTATAATATACATACTGCAAATGTCATTAAAAGTGAATACAAGACACACTATAGGAGTCATAGAATTAAACTGCCTCTATTTTTATGGTGCAGTTTGTGTATTTTGATTTATTATTTTTTTCCCCCAATGCAACCCCCTTCACAAGTTTTTTTTTCTAACTGCAAATTGTTTTCTTAATTACTCAGTTATGGAATTTAAAATGTGGTTGCCTGAAATCTTTATTTATTTATCAAAAAAATATATATTTTGTTTATCAAAAATATAACACAGCTCATGCCAAAACAAGAAACTTGCAGAGTCTCTGTCTGTCTGTCATCCAGTGTGCAGAAATGTCATCCCAGCCTTTCTTCCTCTGTCAACAATAATCATCATCTTCATCAACCTTTATTTAAGTTCTCAGAGAGATCATTGAGGGCGACCCTCATTTACAATGATGCCGAGAAAACATAAATGATAAACAACGAGAAATGAGATAAAGCTATAACAGAAAATAAAATCAATAAAAGAGCAATAAGAAGAATAAAATATATACACTAAAATAATTTAAAAGCTTGAAATGACTACAGTGATAAGTCAGTAATTAAAATCAAATAAAACAGTTACAGTCAGGTATTGGCTGATATTTCTAAAGTGTCCATAAGGGATGAAAGTGCTCAAACTCAGGTCCTGTTGTAAAATATTCCAGGAATAATATACATGAAAAAGTCTAAATGTGCTCTAAATTAAATGTTGACTTACAACACAGTAGACAAACAATTACATCATTACATTACAAACAAATTAATCGAGCAAAAAGCTGTATGTGTGTTTTTCTTATGTCTGGGGTCACCAGAGTTTTGTGAAGTTGGAGTGGGGTCTGGAGCCAAAAAAAAGGTAGGGAACCGCTGCTATGAAATGTCACAAAGACGTCATAGAAGACTAAAAAAAAAAACCCCACAATGTTTCAAGTTATCCTAAACATGCTTAAGCTGGTTGTAATGCCACTTTAGTCCAGCAGATGTCGGGATTGTACATCTTTTTCAACACTGCTTTTGTTGTCTGTAATTAGGCATACCGGTGAGCAGATGATTAATAATTAACGTTTGATGTTTTTTAAATACATGTTCAGTATTTGTCAACGAGAACAACATGACACCGCTGTCACACAGATAAGTTGATGAACACTGTTCTCAGGTCAGCGTGCCCCGTTTAAAAAAAAACCTGCTGTGAGATTTTTTAATAATTAATGACATGAAACATAAAACCCTCAAGGTTCAAATGAATATAATGAGGCCGCATTTAAAGAAACTACAACCACCCCGGAGAAAACAGTAACTTAGGGTTTGCTGGCGTTAATGTGTTGAGTCTGGGCGCAGGAGAGACATGTCAGGATTCTTTTATTTACTCTGGGCCTCAAAGACGTTCTCTCCCTTACTGGCCTGTGTTTCATCCAGTCCATCAGGCTGCAAACAATCCAACTCTACTATTATCATCTCGCCAAAGGGACAGCTGCACAAGTCCAACGGTGGAAACTAAATGAGAACATTTATTTGTGGTGGATCTCTCTGTGAATTACTGCGAAACGTTCTGGGAGGCAGGGAGTAAGAGCGACACTATTTCCAGGGAGTTTAAGTCACTCTCATTACGTCCTGTTGTTTTTAAACACCTTGTGCACAAAAGGGGGGAATGCAGTGATGTGTTGTGTTGTCTCTGAGGTGAGGGAGCTGCAGCAGGAGAATCAGAGGAGTCTGGGGAAACTGCAGGAGACAGCGGAGCAGTGTGAGTGGCTCTGTCAGCAGCAGAGATACTGGATGTGTTGTGTCAAGAGGTGGGTATTTATTCAAACTGCATCTGAATGTATTCACATCGACAAACAGTCTGCACGGCTTTAACAACACACATCAATACAGATTGACTACTATGAACCATGCAGTCAACATTTGAGAAAAGTCAGGCTTGATAATTTCCTCCAGATCCACTTCTTCAGATTTTGGTGTAAATTGTCTTTAGGTCCTGACAGAAATGAATAACTCATGTTCTCTGAAAAAGGAACAAAGAGAATCCATCATCTGTATCAGTTTGTAAGTCTGTAAAAACTTCAACCAATGTCTGCCACGAGGTACCAATCTGATGAACCAATCAGACGCCTCCCTGTCTCCCTGCTCGCTCTCTTGCGTTCTCTAGCTCACACTCAAAGCTCGTCTCCGATGACTTTAGGAGTTTATACTGTGAGTTTACTGACCACTGAATGAGACATGAGACGACGTAGTTTCTACACAA
Organism: Labrus bergylta; assembly: GCF_963930695.1. Lineage (NCBI taxonomy): Eukaryota > Metazoa > Chordata > Actinopteri > Labriformes > Labridae > Labrus > Labrus bergylta. Next base: position 30,633,127 of record NC_089203.1, on the reverse strand, counting down.
TGAGATGAGCTGAGGTCCACTTCTGGAGGGACGACGCTCGTGCATGTAAGTGAGGGGGCGTGGCTTAAAGCCTGGCTCACACTGCAGGATAATCAGGCTCAATTTGAGCTCCGATTCTTCCTTCCCGACAATCTCAGGGTCGCTCCCGACTCGAGGCTGCTCGGACCCGATTCTCTGTTCATTATATCTCGTAGTGTGAGCGGTACAAAGATCAAATCTTAACGTCCCCGATCTGCCCGGCGATCGTCGGGGATTACATTACGTCATGAAAGGGTCCGGTAGAAGTTGTGTGTGACTACAATATAATCATGAGAGACAAGGGAGGACTGTAGTCATGGCGACCAGCGGCAGGACACAACCCGGCGTTTTCTCTTCTTGTTTTTTTAAACTTTTCTGTACAGATCATCAGTGCAGCACTTTTCTGAAACTTGTCTCCATATATTTACGATTGTATTAACTTTTCTATATGCTACAACAACTTCCACTTCCTTCTCTTTCACCAACCGTCGTCCTTTGTTTTTTTCAAATGAAACTTTATTAACAATTGTCAACGCTCCATCCAGATTTCACTCGTACAGTGTGAGCTCTCCGGCCGTGCCCGACAATCGAGTCGTACAGAGCTGACACGCCCCCCCGACTTTTTTACAATCGGGGGAAAATCGCACAGTGAGAGTCAGGCTTTAGAGGGAGCACAGAGGGGGCGTGGCTTTAGAGGGAGCACAGAGGGGGCGTGGCTTTAGAGGGAGCACAGAGGGGAGGGGTCGGGTGCAGACGGAGCAGTGAGGGAATGCTACTTTCAGAATCAAGCTAGTTTTGGACTTTTACCAACCCTGCCTTTAATCTGATTTATGGGACTCAACCCAAATCAGCTGATCTTCATATTGCTGCCTTATTTTTAGTTGAATTAGACTCCTCCTGTCTGTATTTTTTGCTCCTGTTTGAAGAAAAACCTGCAGCTAATTACATAAAACGATGCAGAATCATTATCCACTACAACATTAGTGTGTTCATTTTACTGTCATTTACCGTTTTTTTTTTGATAGCTCAGATGGTCACTATGTTTGAAACAAATTGATTTCTGCAGATTCAAACGCTGCCTGATGGAGGAGAGAGAATCTCTGCTGCGACAGGTCAGCACGCTGGAAAAGAAGCTGATGAAGAGTGAACATGAAGAAGGTCACACACAGAGTGTCCTCTGTCCGCTAAAAGAGACCTCATGCTGTGACAGGTGAGGGAGAACTAACAGAGACAAACACACATGTATCATTATGAACTTAAACTCAGCTGTGAAGTAGCTCACCTTTCTGTCTCTGAAGCAGCATGTCATCGTGGGAGGCAGATTCAGCGGTCCACCTGGAGTCTCAGGAAGAGAAATCAAACACGCTGTATGAGGAGCTCTTTACACAGGTAACAGTTAAAAAGGTTTCTGATCACATGCTGCATGACTGACAATGCTTGATTGCTCTGTGTATTTCCTATATGTCAAAGTTCAGATTCAAGACGATGCAGGGAGCGCCTCCTATCTGCATTCTTTCTATCAGCCAGCAGGGGGCAGCTTAACTTGTTGCAGAAAGTGTCAGATTGTAGAAAAGGTTGATTTATTTACTTATCCCCCATAAGTTCATTGACTTAATCACTACTCACATGTTATCGTGAATTCACATTGCGCTTGGCTTTGCAGAAGCAGTGCTAGTAGTGCTAAAACTTCCAAAAGACCAAGTAATCTTTGTTAATCTTTGTCATTTAACCACAAAGACATTCACTTTACACTCATTCATGACTAAGAAAACAACAAAAGGCCTCACATTTCACAAATCTGGACTAGAAAACCGTGAACGTTAGCAGGGGAATTTCAAGGCTTGATCCAAAGGCAGCTAGTTGAAGATCTTGAAGTCATCTTTGACCATTAGCATGCTAATGATCCACAGAGGCTAACATTTCTAGCTCCGTCCTCCAGATAGTTTAGAACTGCAGAAGCCTTTTGGGAGGAGAGCTGAAACGTCTTCAAGATCTTCAACCGGTCCAGTTGCCTTTGGATCAAGCTTCAGATTTACAATGAGCTGGATGACTGAGAACCTGCACGGGGAAAATAAAAAATATTACTTGACAAACAAAATAGCTGCTATGAACGTCTTTCAATGAAAGCTGTAGGACAATCTTTTTTTTTGCCTTTTCTTTTGGTCCCATCACATGAACCTTTCTTTTAAAAGCAACAACTTAAGGAATAAAAAACATATTTTTGGATGGAGGTCGAGGACAGATCTGATGACTGAAACAGAAGACTTCTAAAACCACAGGGCTAATATTCATCAGGGTGAGGCTGCCAGTCCGTACACTGGTTGTTGTACTGCCAGTTCTCTGAAACATTAACGCAGCTGGAGTCTCATCTTTATTTTTTGAAAAAAAAAAAAAAACTTCTATGCAATCAATGGATTACTGTAGAATCCATTAAATACTGATGCTATCACGGCCCAAAGTGGCTAAAATGTCATTAATTCAGGTCATGAAATGAGCAGCTGAACCTTTCAGCTGATGTTCCTTCAGATTTAAAGAAAGCTTCTGTATCTGTAGAGAAATCTGTGAATCCAGAACTAGTTTAGATCTTGAAGGTGAATGTCAGACGTCCAAAATAAACGGCTGATATCCGTCTGGGCAAAGCTGCCAGTCTGCGGTGCGGAGCTTACTGTCGACTATCGTGCCAGGATTTAAAAATAATAAAAAGAGAGGTCTGAACTTTAAAATACACTCTCATCAGTGTTTTTATTTAGTCCATCTGTTGTCCGTCTTTTTAAAGGACAAAGAAACAAGTACCTATGTCTTTGGAAGACTTATTACACATGGCGAATAAACGGCCACTAGAGGGCGCTATTTAGTTTAGTTTAGTTTATTTGCACATTTTTTAAAAGAAGAGTCAAACAGAAAAATAATGAGGCCTTGTCTCAAAACCTCACCTTAAGAGATTAAACAAAGTTAAAATGAAATACAGTAAAAAATAACAAAGTAAGAATATTATCACAAATAAAATGTACCCAAATTGAAAATTACAAACAAACATTAAAAACATAAAAATAGATCAAAATAGGACATGCAGTATGCAGACAACATGTTTTTTTTAAAGTTTTTCGCAATCATTAAACATTTACACCGTACGCTACATAGTCAAATTAATTGCTTTAAAGTAGGAAATTATTTAACTCTGACATCTAGTGTTCAAAATGGGTACTGCAGTCTAAATTCTAAACATCATAGAGAGCTGTCTCCCCCCCCCCCTCTATAGAGTGGATGCTCACTCAGGTCACCATGTGGTGGACTCTGAAGCTTCAGTGTTTCTCCAGCTCTGCATGGGTCTGTAAACCTTTCTGTGTTCTAACCTCTCTCCATTTTTCAAAAGCATCTCCAATATTGATCCTAGTTTGAGCACGTTTCTGCTCGTGGAGCTTATTAGAAACATGCAGAGGCTTTTTAGGTCGGGTACAATCACTTCTATCTGAACCACTTCTCTTGACCACTTCCATCACTGCAACACCTGTTGACCTGATAACTGCTCTCATATCTGACAAACCGAGGGGCGTCCAAAACGGCAACGATTACATCAATTGTTAATCTCATGTGATTTCATCATGTGTTTAATATGAAGCTCATTGTTTTTTCACACCTTTGATTGCCATGATACATCAGAGGCTGTGATGTCATCGTCAGGTGTTAAAAGTGTTGTTAACCAGACAAGCCAAATTAAATCACCAGTGAACCCAGTTTATGGTTTCAAGTTGGGAAACACAATCAAGTATAGAAAAGCCTTTCCTCTGAGCTGTTTATTAAAAATATTTGGCTTTGGCCACAAATGTATGTCATGGATTAAGCTCTGTGTCAGACTGTGTCGTCCTCATTCATACACGGCCTGCTCTGATCTCCACCTCAGCGGAGAGGAAGTGTGAACAGGAATACAAAGGAGAAATCCTTCCTGCATATCATCCCATATGCTCTTTTTGAAACATCTCCAGATAACACTGTTATTAATCGGAGCTCTACAAATAATGATTGACATCTTTTTCAACGTTTACCCGTTTTTATTCCAAAACATTTTTCCCACTCACTCGATCGTTCCATTTCTGATTTTTTATGAAACAAAAATGTTCCCAAAACTTCAAAAAACCAGGCTGAGGAGTCCTCATGTGGTTCTTCTTCACTAAGGTCACTCTTGTGTCTGACATCACCATCAGTGATTCACTCCAACAATGTTATAGTTAAAAACTGCCTCAAGATCTGGTCTCAACTCAGACGCCACTTTGGATTTTTAAGCAGCACCTCTCCTAACTCCAATAAACTCCAACCCTTTGCTTTTGTAACCTGCAGATCATGGGATTGTCTCTGTAAAGCATCTTTACATCATTTGAACTTCACCATCTTTGAATCAGTCAGTGACCCACTTCTTTAGATATTTACAAGCTCCAAACTTTGTCTGCAACAATTTCCCTAGTTTCCCTGCTCTCCCTCCTCCCACCATGACTGACACAGTTTTTAACATGAATCCTCTCCTCAAAGGTATCATCTCTAGAACAATACCCTCTTTGCAGGCCAGGAGTCGGCCTCAGTAGTACTGAAACGTGTTCACACATCCTTTGTGCCAGACACTGGGTCTTAAAATGCAAAGTAGTTCATAGAGTCCACTGGTCAAAAAGCAGATTAGCTGGTCTCTATCCTGGCACTGACCCTACTGTAGGTGTAATACATGTCAGAGCCAGATAAGCTTGCCCACATGTCTTGGACCTGTGCTGTATAATTTCCATATTGGAAGTCTGTTTTCGACTCACTCTCTACCATCACCTCCGCTAACATCCAGCACTCACCCATGTTTGGCCTGTTTGGTGTTCTGCTAACTGACCGTGCACTGACCTCTCATTGTTCTGACCTTGTACATTTCTTACTTTACCAGCAAGGCGTGCTGTTTTGATGCAGTGGAAGTGTCAAGTTTGGGAGTGTAAATCAAGGGAGGAGGACCCAAGTTCAGAACTACAAATATTTATTTAAACAAAGAGTCAAAAACAAGACTTACTACTCAACAAAAACCTAAAGGTAAGGACCAACATACGACACAACAATGAACTGACACAGAGGGGAAGAAACACAGAGACTAAATAGACACAGGGTAATCAGACACATGTGAAGACAATCAGAGTAATCACACTGAGGGAAACACACAGAATAAAATACAAGAAACACTGAGGAGAACTACAAACTAAATCATGAAACACTGAAGACACACAGAATTCAAGAATGTAACAAAATGACACTAAAACATAAAGAAACACTAAAGACTAAAGTATAAAACATTAAGACAAAAACACACAAGGGAAAGAAGCAACACTAGGATAAAGAACCACAAGGAAACCGAAACTTTGAAATAAACAAAATACAAACTACAGACTGAATCATGACAGGAAGTGTCCCCCCCCCCCCCCCCCCCTCTCATACCAAGCAAATAAAGGATGCCATGTTTATGAAATAAGACTGTGAGGTCACTGGACTTACTCATGTAAAAGCTCTGCCATTGGTTGTGTTCTACATGCGGATGCACATAAGAAACAAACGTGGTATGAGTCCCTTTGAAATATACTGTATGAGAGTCCTCCTCTTACACCCAACTCACCCAGACAGCTTTCTAACCTGGGTGACATCAGAACGGATGATAAATTAAAGTTCTTGTTTCTGAACCCTTCACCTCTGAGTGTAGCTGTACCGTCCCTCACTCTCACTCGTCTCTCCCTCTCATGCTGTAAACCCACTTCACCGTCACACCAGTCGCTCCGGGACCAGGAGCAGACTAGTCGGGCAGCGCCACTAAGCGCTTTTCTCCTTAATTTCTTAAGATAAATACAATTGTAAAATAACGGTATTATACAGTTTAGTACATAATCCTTATGGAGAAGAGTTTTTTATTCAAGAGACTTCTTCATTCTAAACAACAAGGAGCCGGGCGGTGCGTTACAGCTGAATTGTGCCTGATTTTGGGTTGCTGTAGCACCCTCAGCACCTGTACTTCCCTCGTCCCTGAGCTCATGTGTAGGTAGGCTGGAACATTAGGAAAGAGAAAAGGAAATGCCCCCTTTGAATTTTGAACAGCTGCTTCAGTGGGTTTATCCTGCTCTCCACCGGGTTTAAAAGGCATGCAGCTTTTTCCCATGCAGACATTTACTACTCTTTATGGATTTGGGGAGAAGGTAATAAGATAGGTCAAAGTGTTTTTTAGTCTTTTTTTAATGTGTCTTTGGCACTTCAGCAATCAGGTCTGAGCTTACGGCCCTGCGTGTGATGATGTCACAGAACAGCATCTCAGCAGATTTCTTTCATGATGAATGTGAGTTGAATCCTAGTGAACTGTCATGTTTGATGGAAACCTGTCTGATGAAGGGCGAGGGCCCGAAGCGTTACATCAGGAGATTTCTCCATTCAATTTCATTGGAGCAGCTTCTGGTGTGCGGACTCAGAACTTTTCTATCTTTGGATGTTTTTTCAGCACCCAGTACTTCAATGTTTGGATGTGCATGCTGTGTTGATGTTTCTGACAGAAACCTCACTGATGAGTACATTTTCTACGGTCTTGTTTCATCATATATCATAAAAAGGAAAGAGTGTAATGTATTATCTTGTTTAAGCAAATGAAAGTGAACCAGTACTGGCCTTCAGTAAAGAAGTGAAACTTTCTGCTGGCACATACCATATAAACTTATCAGCCCAGCTGCGCTCTGTAGCTGTATATTTTATTTCTAGGGAAATTAGTCAGTTGGTAAAGTAAACAGTTGCTGAAAGGACACGGCCGTCTTTTCCTATAAAACGGGGCTTGAAGTGTCAGAAAGTCAGTCAGTCAGCCTGCTCACTTTGTGTGTACTGCTCTGACCCTCCTCCGATGCTTACACCTTTGCTCCTCTGCAAAACCACACTCTTCACCGTTTCAGACGCCACGATCAGACGAAGACAACAACCGCCGCCGCTCTACTTCAAACTCCAAAGGTTTGTTTTTTCTCTCCTCTCACTGTAACATGTTCAGCTCTTTAATACTTTAGACTTTCACAGATTAGTCTGAATGACATAAGGAATGAATTCATGTTTCACAATATTAATATGAAGTCCTAAATGATATCATTTGCACAGCATTTAAATGAAGTGTTTATCTGACTAAATAGAGATTTAATAGTTTTCAGCTTCTGTCAATTCTTGAGCGATCCACTGAGCTGTAATATTTAACAAGACTGTGATCAAGATGCTCTCTGTTGATCTCAGACTGAGAATAACAGTTTGTAACAGAACGTAGACACATACCTCCTCTGACAGAAAATGTCTAATCATCACTCTTTCCACATTTTCTTCACTTTAGGAAATCATGAGGATCCAGTTTGCTTTGTTGCTGCTGCTTTCTGTGCTCTGCATCGCCGCTGCTGAGAATGATCAGGACAAGTTTATCAGACAGCACGTCATTGACAAGATGGAAGAGGGCGATTGTACTACTGAAATAAACAAAAGAAACATCAAAAACAAGGCGGGCAAATGTAAAGAGATCAATACCTTCATCCTCTCTAACAAGAGCGCAATCATGGCCGTCTGTATGAAAGGAGAGCCGTATGAAGTTATAGTTAACAAAATTTTCACATCAATGACCAAAAGCACGACCAAGTTCTCAATTATCGAATGCAAACTGAAAGACCAGAAAGCCAGCCCTCCTAAGTGTCAGTACGTGGGTACACGTGGCCAGAGATCTATTATAATCAAATGTGACAAAGGCCATCCTGTGCACTATCAAGGGGACAGCGGGTAGTGAATGTCTTCTTGTTGATAATAAAATACACTTGACGGCTAACACGTGTGTCTGTTTTTTTAACAATCGTGCACATTGGCAGTGTGATGCAACAATATGAATAATTGTTTTTGTTGCTTCAGTAAAATGTAGCCTGTTTCCAAATGTATTCCCCCTCTTCTTAGACGATTTGACCTTTTGTGTTGTTGTGATGTTTACTCAGTGAACTGAACTTAGTTAAGTCACATTTGGTAGAGCTGCACAAAGTTACCCAGAACTTCCAACTTTTTTTAACCAGGCTGTAAACATGTTGTGTGGTCTCTCTGTTTGTCCAGCTCTCTGAAAGCTCCTGCTTTCACTCCTACAACAACAGAAGTCGTGTTAAAGGGGACATATGATGAAAGATCCTCTTCAGTGTTTTTTAATATATATCTGAGTAACCTGAGAGTCTACTGACCCACAACATGTGAAATAAACCATCCAGTCCTTTGTTTGTGGTCTGCATAAGTCTTACAACACAGAGAAAAATGCTCCGTTTCTAATGTGCTCTCCTTGTGAAGCTGGACGGAGTCGTTCGACCCGGACAGGAAGTCAGACAAGGAAACGCACAGAGCGTCCGGTTAATTTCAAAATAAAACACAACATGCAGACTCCTGATCGAATATTCCATCACTCAATCAACTCTGATGGTGGAGCACGCTGTTACCATGGCAATGTCTCCCACCCCTCTGCCAACAGATAGTACCGCTAGCAGGCTAGCTAGTTAGGTAGCTAACCCGGCTCGTTCTACTTACCTTGTCCTGCTGCAGTGAATGTGATTCATATATTCAACAACACAAACTACAAGACAGTACAACACTTTAAACACGATAACAACAACTAAAGGTTCATTTAAGAAGAAGAGGTTTCATTCGCAGTGCATTGTGGTGACGTGTAGTTCAATCATGATTCCAAAATTGAAACATTTTCTGTCGGCAGCTTTGGGATCAGCGCAGCCTGCAGTCTCTCCTGTTTGCTGTTTAACTGCAGCAGTGGAAGCTAAACAAGCTAACTAGCATCTGCTGCCTCACTAAAGCACTGGTGTGTTGAACGGGGGCGTTTGTGCTCTCTGAAATATTAAGAAATGTTTTGTAATGACACTAATAATAAATAATAAGCTCCCCCCCATAAATTCTAAAGTAAATCAATTGAATCAACTAATTGAGTAATTATCAGGAATTTAAATGCCAGAATCAAGTAATCAAACTGGCATTTAAAGGGTTAAATTCCTGATAATTATTTAATGTTAAAAAAGTAGAAAAAAATATCAATCTGTTCTATTTTTATATCAGTTTTTTGTAAGTGGACATTTTTGTCCTTAGTGACTTAAGAGGGTTGTAAATTAAACTGATGCCTGAGGGTCAAACAACCAAAAGGTATTCTTTTTGTTTTGTTCTCTAACAAACCAGAAAATATTCACCTTTGAGAAGCTGGAATCTGAATCTTTTTGACATTTCTTTCTTAAAAAGATTCCTCGACTGATCGTTTCATCTCATAAATTAACATCAAGTTATGGAGAAGTAAAAAACACACAGTTTGTCAAATGTTCTCTTCTCTCTCTGTTCTGTGTGACAGACTCTGGTGTGTATCTGTGGGATTTCTCTGTTTTTTGTTGTAAGACAAGATGTTACGCTTTTTTTGTTTCTCACACGTTTTTGGGAGGAAGTTGTATTTATTTATTTTGAATTGGACGCTTTGTGTCGACGTCCAATGTCATTTTCTATCTACAAGGTTTGTGTTAACGAGGCAGAAGTCAGCACGGTGGATTTCCTTTTCTTTCTTTTTTTATTATTAAAAGCCATTTTTGAACATCCTCTTCTTTGAATGACTACACGTGCATCACACGGGCTCACTGATTGGACGAGACCTCACTGATTGGACGAGACCTCACTCAGGACGTCAGCTGATAACATGACTTGATCTTGTTGGTGATATTCACTCAGCGTCTTCAGACTGCTTTTAGCCGATCAGATGTATCAGTGTTTATTAATTCATCTATCAAACTATAACTCCTCCTGTTGGCACCATAGACAGATGAAAGAATGATGATACATAAAATACATTTAATATTAAAAACATCAACTCAAGAAGTTACAGCCTTAAATCCTACAGAGTGATGTAGATATCAACATGACACTTTGTAATCTCTGTGTTTGTGTAGATAAGGGTAATCATTCAAACCTACTTCATGTTGACATGCTACATCGGGTTTTATAATGTCATTAAAAAAATGAAGAACACCCCCACCCCAAACACACACAAGTGATCTGAATGTATAATATTCATTAAAACAGAACAAACTAAAAAAAGGGATTCTTTCAGCATTATCAAGTTGACTCCCAGAATTGAATGGAAGGAGTCACACAATGGCCCAAAGAAAATAATATAAAATAAAATAAAACACAACTGAGATAAAACAAAAAGCACAGAAAGCCAACTGATGGTGTCGACTCTCTGGAGACACACAACCAGCTGATCAGTGAAACGTCCTCCAGCCCAGCTGACTGTCATCACAGGAGCAGCCAGTAGCTCCTGACCTAGTTTCCTAAAGGGAATCTATCCATAACACGTCACAACTGAAAACAGAACTCTGTTTTATGACAGTTTAAAGTCTCTCCAACTCCTCTTTAATGAGTGTAGATTTGTCATATATAACTGCTGTTACCACGGCAACGAAACTAAAATGTTGTTGGGGTTGAAACTACAATTTTAATGAACTAGTTAAAAAAAAAAAGCATAAATTAATACAAATATTTGCTGCTAAGAACAAAGAGATGAGGTTGTTTTAACAGGATACAAACAGAACTTTTAATCCTTTATTAAATCCATTATAGATTGTTTTAAGAGAATATATTGTGCTTTGTCTCCCTCTGCTGGCAGAATCATTGACAGTGAGGTCATTATGAACTACTGTATCACCTTTTAGGAGAGAAGAGAGTTAAAAGTGTCATTTAAACATATTTAAACATATTTAATACCAACGACTTCACTATGAGCAGTAAGAAGATTTAGAAAATAACCACTTTTATTCTCTTCAACACAAACTTTAACTGGTGGTTATGAACCTTAATATGTAGGTTTATTAATACAAGAGGAGCTCAACAATACTACACTAATTAACATTTTAATCTAAAGGAAAATAAAGACAGGTCTGGGATACATTGGGATCCTCCTTGAAGAATAATTTCCTTGAACCAGTGAAGTCTAAACCTCATAACTATTGAACACATATTTTGGAACTGTAATAATAACAAAGAAACTCTGGCTTTGAGATAAATGTTGTGAAAACGAGATCTGCACACCTAGAAGCTCCCGTTTGAAAGATTTTATTAAGTGATGTTTCGAGACAAGGTGATCTTCCTCAGATTTGAGGAAGCACCCACTGAGGGATAAAAGTTGAAAAAACAGTGCTGTGGTGAAGACGATCCTAAGCTTCATGAATCAGACCTCTTTAAATGGATGAGTCTCAATCTCTCTGCAGACAGAATATTCTACAAACACATGAACACAACAACACAGTGCAGAGAAAACATCAGTTATTCAATACCGATAGTATTTTTCCTATGTTATATAATCCTATAAAATAAAAGCTCTAACCCGAGGCTGCTGCCGTAAAGACGCCCACCTTCTAGATGTAACACGCCCGACTTCCCTCAGCTCTCTCTCTCCTGCAGATCTCGTCGCCTCAGGGAGGAATTTAACAACAACATTTAGGGTCAGATCAAAACTTTTCATTTGTGCACAAAACAAGTCATAGTTTTCCTATTGATCCTAGCACAGAGCCAAAAGACATCAGGCCTTAACACACACACACACACACACACACACACACACTCACACACACACTCACACACACACACACTCACACACACACACACACACACACACACACACACACACACACTCACACTCACACACACACACACACACACACACACACACACACACACACACACACACACACACACACTCACACTCACACACACACACACACACACACACACACACACACACACACACACACACTCACACACACACACACACACTCACACTCACACACACACACACACACACACACACACACACTCACACACACACACACACACACACACACACACTCACACTCACACTCACACTCACACACACACACACACACACACACACACACACACACACACACACACACACACTCACACTCACACTCACACACACACACACACACACACACACACACACACACACTCACACACTCACACACACTCACACACACACACACACACACTCACACACACTCAGCAGGAGTCAGATACTGCAGAAAAACCTGCACGCTGTATTTCTGATCGCATTGGGACGCCCCCCGCCAGCTGGGGCTCTAATTTACTCTGCACACATATGAAGTAGTAGAGGACCCGTGTTTCACATGTTTTTTTTTAAAAGTGCTCAAGCCGTGTGATAATGTTCCATCCCATGTTGCAGATGACAGTTGCGCCTTCTGTTGCACTAACAATAGATGGACCACCTGTCTCTGTGAGCACGGTGGGTTCGACAGAGCTCGCCATTTTTAAGTTAATACGAGTCACTTTTCAAAGTTGGAAACCTTTCATGTAGTTGAGGTGACATAAACGTATAATATTGAGTTAACACAACATTTTCGTGGACTTGGAATTGTATGTTATTATGACTTTCTGTTTTTACAGTGAGTTTTGGTTAAACAGTTGTATATTGTCCTTTTAATATTTTAGTTTGAAAAAATAAACCATATAATAATATAATGCCCATTTATTTGCAAAGCCTGTCTCTGTATACTGACTCACAATAACCTGCTTTTGTAACAATTTGGAAACTTTTGGAAAATATTTGCACAAACAAGATTTAAAAATAAATGACTCAAAGTCAGAATAAGTTGGCCTCTGCTTCTTCAGAATTGACCAGCTGTTTTGATATACTGCTTGTGGGTCCTAAAAATGTACGCAAGTGCAGAATGAAATCCCTTTGAAGCATCCTTGAGTTAACCCTCTGTTTATAACGGTACTCATCTCTCTGTCCTCTCCTTCGCGCTTCTTCCTCTCTCATCCTCTTCTCGCAAAGCAGAAATAAATCTGTTTCCAAACATAATGGAGAATAATGAAGAACTTCCTTCGCTACTTCATAGAGCACAGATTAAACAGAAACACACACCTGGATTGAGCCCCAACGAAGAAGACTGGGCTTAGACACTTCAAATGTTTGTTTTATTTCATGTGCACACTTTATTAAATGAGTTGTTAATTGCATTAATATTGTATTGTATAATTGTATATTGTAATCTTGACGAGCAATATTTGTGTTCCTTACATACAAAGTTTGAAAATGTATTCCTGTGTGCGTCTCTTGACTGGTATTCAGACCTTGGGCTCAAGGTGTTCTGGTCTTCTGATGTTTGTCCACCTTCAACACTTTATTTACAGTAACATGGGTTAAAAACAACTATGCTTTTTCCCTGAATTTGATCAGATATGTTGGTAGCTATGACACACCAAATGTTTTCATAATGTTGTTTACAGTTAACGTTAAAGATAATAGATCCTTTTTGTTTCTCCGTTTACTTGAAAGTTGGACCCTGTTCCCACTGAGCTGTTAATAAATGCATAATAAAGTATTTATTAACCTTTATAAGTAGTGTTCCCACTTTAGATCCAGTACCTGCAGAGGAGCTTTATTAACTCTTAATAAGTGCATAATAAAGTATTTATTAACCTTTATAAGGCATTAATATGAACCTAATAAAGTCGTATTAATGTCAATAAACATCTTGTGAACTTTGATAAGTGGTCTATAAACAAGTTTCTTTTTGTTAATAATATCTTACAAGCCTATAAGTGTCTTATAAGACATAATAAATGTGTTAATTATGCCTATATTAACACTTATATAGTCTTATTTGTGTTAATAAGAATCTAATAAGGTCTTTTAAGTGACGTATTACCTGTTATTAATGCTTATTACAAGCACCTTAATATAAAATGTTACCTAAGATTTTGTTGAAGAGAAAGAAGTGAGGTAAAACTCTCATTAGAACATGCACATCTGTGTCTCTGTAAACAATGGGATTTGAAAGGTATCTATATCTATCTATCTATCTATCTATCTATCGATTAATGAAGTCCGACTGATTAAAGAATTTTAACAAAAAAGGAAATAAAGCCAGAAACAAATTAAGAAAAAGGGACATTGTTTCCTTTTTCTAGATCCTTGCTTGTGTTGTTCTTACTCTCTGATGTACGTTGCTTTGGATAAAAGAGTCTGCTAAGTGAATTGTAGAATTGTACAGATAGACGTGTGTGTCGTGTATGTGTGTGTGTGTGTGTGTGTGTGTGTGTGTGTGTGTGTGTGTACGTACGTACACTGAAGATAAAATTTGATAATTACAAAGACAGGTGACAATCCGTCCATAAGTCCTTATTTGTGTAAAATTACACACACACATAATATTATATATTTAATAACAACACATCCTGGAATCATTACAGTCTCAGTCAGTCCTCTAATTAAAGTCTGAACGGCCTCAATGTGTGTCTCTAAGTCTCTTCATATATTCTCTGGTTATCATGCAGATCTGTGACTACACGACCTGCACTCAGGGCAAGACGTGCAGTACCTCTCTTCACCAGAGGAGGGCACTAATGTGTCACAGTATGAATCAGAATATAGGAATCATTGTGAACTTTATTTTACACATGAAGATGTTCTAGTATGATAAGTATAAGGTTTATTAGATGGGTGAGTTTTTTTTAAATATTCAAAATCATTCAAAGTTGTTTAGAAAAAGAGTTTATCAACATTTATATCGAAACCTTTTTTTCCATTATTTGTTGTTTGTGACCTTTTTGTAAAAGGCTCCCAGTGCTAAAGAAAAATCTCAGACACAGAATTTGAATGTCTCCTCTTTAATGGGTCCAATAACCTCTTGCTGCGGGGCTGGACATCAGATGGACATCATGACACAGACAGCACCGTCTGCTAGATCAGGGCTCCTTAAACTTTTCAGCTTGCGACCCCTTGGGGACCCCCACTGTTCCTGGAGGTGGTTGAGACGACACACACACACACACACACACACACACACACACACACACACACACACACACACACACACACACACACACACACACACAAAGACTCAGGGTCCAGATCAGACAATACAAAGCGCGGTCTAAAAACATGCAACCTGAATGCACTGCATGGTATGAAATCTCTTGATAAATAAAAACAATGACCTCTAAGGACACAGCCGGTCTTGGTGTGTATGTGCAACACTCTGTGCTTGATAAGTCCAATTCATGGCTCTTCTTTTCTTTTTATCGTTTCATCATTTGTTGCTGCTCATATTTCTTTTCTTTTTTTTGCTCTCTCAGTTTGTAGGCAAACTTTGAGGTATTTGCTGTAATACCACCAGCTGCCATGAGGTGGCAGTGTTAGTCCGTAACGTTACCTGGAGCAGTCTTTGACGGTGCTCAGAGCATTAAGCAATACAGTAAGTACAGTAGGCTACAGTGTATGTACAAGTTTCAAACATTAAATAAAGAATAATCAATCAAGCTTTATTTATTTACAGAACTTTTCAGAAAAATGCAATTACAGTTTGACAAAAGACTGAATTTAATGAAATAAAGATAAGAAATAATAAAACACACACACACACACACACACACACACACACACACACACACACACACACACACACACAACACCTTTAACACAAATGTATATCCTATACATATACAGTTCCGGTGATTTCAAAATAAATCTCTTTTATAAAGCCTTAATACATTCATTTATTTACACCCATAGTTACTACGTCACCTACTTCTACTAATACAATATAATTAAGTCTAATATTACATTTAAAGTTGTTATAAACGATCAGAGGGATAACAGCAGGTCGCTCATGAAGACGATTAATCCCTCAGTGAAGCCTGTCAGGCTCTGGACTCTATTTCTGTCACTAATAAATGATTTCACTTGATTTGACTTAATGCCCCTCTATTCCTCCTCCCCCACCCCCCACCCCCCTTTTTTAACCCGCTCCAAATTTGTCCAGCACGGTCCCCCTCGCTGATTGGCCCTCTCTCTGATTGGCCTGCCCTCTGATTGGTGGATAGTTTCTGCTCTCCGACAGTCGCTCAGCGCGCTGTTGGTTTTCTCGCCTGCGGCTGAAGTTTGGGACGGCGGAGCGGCTGCTGGAGGCGATGTGGATATCTGAAGTGTCCGGTTATCACTGAGTGGAGAATAGTGAGATTAGTTTGGTGAATTTAGAGGAAGTGTTGCCTCTCTTTCCTCCTCTCTCTCTGTCCTTCTTGTCCCGGTGCTGTTAGTGGTGGTTTTCCTCGCGGACTGTCACTCAGACACTACAGCCCTCACGTGTTGGACCTGAGTGTCTTTACTTCTTATTTTCGGACACTTTTGTTTGGTCCTAACTTTCTTTTTTCTTTTTATGATTTCAAAGTGGGCTGTATTCTCCCCGCGTCGTCAGCTCCGTTTCTCCACACTTCTGATTCACCTCTGGACTGAATCACGGATTAACTTTCACAAATCGTGAAATCACTGAAAGGAGCTGAAGACCTTTTTTTTTTTTTTTTTTTCCCTGGATATATTCATGTGAGCAGGTTGTCAGCAGTAAGTCACCTACGTCATATATATTAAAACACTGTGTGCACTGTCACTCTGTACTCACCGTCCTCTCAACTTTTAAGAAATATACTTTTATTGTTCTCCAGCTGAAACAAATCATACAGAGTATCAAAGAAATCCACAGAAATGTAAAGAATCAGCTTCTGCAGGAAGTTTGCAGCAGACAAACTATTTCTCAGATATTAAATTCACCGTGTCCACACACACTGATGTACACACACACACATTATGGCAGTATTTCCAGAGGAGTGTTAGTCATGTTGAGCAGACTTCTACTGACTGCACAGGTTCACTTATTTCTATGTCCTTTATTTACTCTGAGTGGCGGTAAGTCTTCAAATTCATGTCAGACTCATTTTTCTCTCTACAAACGAGAAATAACGGTGTTCAAAACATGCACGTACACATTTACCAAACATTTTGACCTTTTTATAGTTCTATTAAAAGTATATTTCTCGTCCTGTGTTTACTGACATTCATTTTAGAGAAAAAGAGGAAACAAACATCTCTGGCCTGGGCGATTTGACCTCAAATCAATATCACCATTAATTGAACATTTTGACCTCGATTATGATTAATGAAGGTTAATTAAGTTTTTCACCCCTCATACTCCACTGATGAGGTCTCTACTGTAAATATGCTCAACTATTAAAGCTGGGATATGTTTTCTAATGAATGAGTGCATATCTGATGATTATTTTGTGGTTATTAATTGAATATATTGAACTGAAATCAAAGCGTCGCTTGAAACCAAAGCGCCATCATAATCTTTCTCTGCCATAAGAGCTTATTTTCCTTTTCCCCCTCTTCTTTAATTTGTCTCTTTCTTGTTTTGCTTTCTTTTACACCTTATTGAGTATGTCCTTCTTGTTAGCTTTATTCTTTTTGTCTCTGTGTTACATGTTTCTCTTTCGGGGGGCCACTCGACGAGCCCCTCGGGGTTTATTTGGCTCCTCCAGCACATTTCTTTCAAATGTATATTTTATTAATTAACTAATCATTATGTACTGTCTGTTTTTCCATTCATCTATTATGGGTTTTTTTGGTGCAATAAATAAAACAAATAAATAAAATGAAATGAAAACGACACATTTTATTTTAAAGTCAAAATGAACTTCTCTCAAACAGTAGAAAATAAATAACTTTAATTTCTTTCAAACAGTTTTTTCTCAGTGTTTAGATTTGAATTATTTTGTTCAGGTGTCGTCTTCAAAATGTGTCCAAACGACAGATATTGCTTCCATGTTGAGGATTGACCTGAAAAATGGGCATGATAAAGTGGATTAGAGGGTCTGATTGTCGGTTTGGATTCATTTCGATTAATTTTCCAGCCTTACTAACATCTCACACTTCATCGAACAGACATGTTTTTTTTGCTTTCATCCAAATGTTCGCCTCATTTCATCCTCAGTTTTCTACTTCCCTCACAGGTTTAATGTTTGATTACTGATTTCAACATTTTAAACTCGTCCTGTAGGATTACTGAGCATGCAAAGATCTCCTCCTGAGCTCGACTCTGTACAGGACGGTCCCTCTGTGTTACATTAATGATGTCTTCACCTTTTCTCTGTCGCTCTGTTTGATATTTCTGTCGAGCAAACTGAGAGGATCATCTTTAAGAATACCTTTACCGTGGGGCGCTGGTGGCTCAGTGTTAGTGCGCGCGCCTCCATGTATGGAGGCTGTCGTCTCAACGGGCGGCCTGTGGCTCCTTTCCCGCATGTCATTCCCCCTCTCTCTCTCTCTCTCTCTCTCTCTCTCTCTCTCTCTCTCTCTCTCTCTCTCCCTGATTTCAACTCTATCCTCTGTCCTATCTCTCCATTAAAGGCACAAAAATGAATCTTAAAAAAAGAAAAAAAAGAATACCTTTAACGCTTAGAGGTGGAGACTGTCATGCCCCTGATTATTTTATTGAGCGGGCCGGTCCCGTTGAGATTCAGAACCCTCAAAGACGAGGTTAAATGATGCTGGACTGCAAAAAGACTTCAGGACAGGACTGAGTTTCAAACAAGTGATGCACTCAAAGTAGTAGGGTAATCTTCCAAGCGGGCGGCCCAGGTTCAAATTCCACCTGTGGCCTCTTTCCCACATGTCATTCCTCACTCTCTCTCTCTCTCTCCTCCCTGATTTCAGACTCTATCCTCTGTCCTATCTCTCCATTAAAGGCACAAAAAGCCCCCAAAAATCCTAAAAACAAGTCTGAATTCATCGTGATGCTCGTTCACTCTGCATGTGAACAGTTGACCTCTTCACCTTTTGTCAGATGGAGCTAAAGCTAACGATGAGCTGCTCTTTGACTTGTCAGCGTGACTCCAGGTGATCTGTGAAACATGAAGAAGAGCAAAACAGACTCTTAGTCAGAGCTGATGAGCCTCCCTGGCGTCCTCAGACACGTTTACTCAGAGCTTCTTTCAGATGATGTTTTGTGAGATTTAAAGGAGTGCAGTCCTCCCTGTGAGGTCACAGCATCAGCCCTGATGTGACTTTAGACTCCCTGTCTGAAATAAGACGACTTACAATCTGAACTCTGAGATCGCCACTGATCAGTTCTCCCGTCCTTTCAAGTGTCAGCCGGAGCCGAGCCCGCCGAGGTCGACAGATGCTGATCAAAGATCCCGCATGTGAAGTCTGAAATAAGATCTCGTAAAGTTCACGGAGGAATTCACGAGTCGCTGAGATGAAAACGGCGGTAAGGAGAGGACAGGTGGGCGTGCATAAATCAGAGAGGAAAAATGAAATCGTCCCCACAGAGTCTCTTCTTCTTCTTCTTCTGAATCTGAAGACGGCTTTGTAGATGTCACGACTCCTCTTCTCACCTTCCAAAGAACGACTCTGATTCTTCTCACTGTCCTCTGCTCAACGCTCCGCCGGCTGTCGCTCACGTGGTCGTTAGTGATGTTTACATTTCATCAGGCCAGAAACTCCTTTGGACGAAAACTCCTTTGGACAGCAGCTGATCAAAGGACGCCATCAGACGGAGAAGTAACGAGCGTCGCTTGTCGGGATGAATCCGATTCTGACCGCGTTGAAAGTAGTGTTGTAGGTCTCGAGAGCACATTTTGGATGGGGTTAGATGATGTGATTTAGCTAGTCAGAAGACGCCATTGTTGATCTCTGATACGTACTCATGTTTTCCTCTCTCGTCCTCTTTCCTCTCAGATCAAACGGGCGTGCTTCGTTCTTCCTGAAAACTCAACCAGGATGCAGCTTCCCTGCGTCTGTGTGCTGCTCGGGATGCTGCTGGCGTCCACTGCTGCCGCGGTGAGTACCAGACACTCGGCTTCCTGCAGAGACTCCGAGCTTCACCTGATGTTTGTTTCCTCTAGCTGCTCGCTCGGGTTGTTCTTACGCTCCGATGTTCAGTGAGATCAATCACTGTAGCTGGATTCACTTTCTGTCATAGCTTTCAAAAAATCTGTCTTCAAAAATGGAACCTGACTTTGACTACATTTACTGTGAATGAGGTTTTCTATTTTTGCATTTTTGCAACACACATGGGAATTTAGAAACATTGTAAGGTCACTTTTGGATGTTGTTTCAGATATTATGAAAGGAGGACGATCATTTTGATATTTTTTATCACCTGGTTCTCCTTCAAAATAAAAGACAGACTTCTCCTTCAAAATAAAAGACAGACTTCTCCTTCAAAATAAAATACAGACTTCTCCTTAAGTGAAGTTGCTCCATTGTCCCTTCTGGGCCTCCGTACATGTGTGGTGGTGACTGTGTCTGCAGAGACTCTGTCCTCTGACTGGATTTTACTGTTCTGATTTGGGCGGAGCTGGTGTGTTTTCCTCTCAGCCAATGAGAGCGCAGCAGGTGAGTTTAGGAGTGGATACAATTCAGAGATTAGATGCCATCAAAATCAGCAAATATTACGTAGCAGCAAAGAAGAGAAAATCTAATGAGAGTGAGGAGAAACACCAAGTGGATAAAGATCGTTGTGAAACGAGGGTGAAACCTTGTGTTGTCTTTTTACCCGTGGACGTGGAGTTGATCTACTTCCTGTTGGACCAGGAAGGTGACAAACACTGGCGGTTAGCTTGTGCTAGCAGTGTTAGGTTTGCAGTGTAGGTACAAGCAGTAAACGTACACACTACGTCCTGCAGGGGGCGGGGCTTCTAGCGGAGGAGGGGCCTGTTTGAATGTTGTGTTTACATTTGGACTGACTTCAGTTTCACTTCACTTTTGTTAATCTTTGTGCTGTTAAAATGTTTGATTCCTCTGATGAGCTCTGCAGACTCGTGACCTGAGGTGAACTCACCTCTTTGAATAGAGGGGTGAACCTTCAGCTCCCTGGTTTTCAGTTACTCTGACGTTATTCATGCCCTGCCCTGGAAGCATTCCAGTTATTCCCCTCCTGGCTTTTAATATACAGCAGAGACTCTAAATGAGACAACCCCTCGTGGGGGGGGGGGGGGGGGGCTCAGCACGCTGCCCTGTTTCTCTCAATGAATCTAATCATGATGAAAAACAAACAACAGCTACAGCGGCCCTCACGCTGCAGGCATTACAGGCAGACGGTCACAGAGTTGGCGCTCGTTTCCCAAGATCACACCGATGATGAGTTTTCATGGGGAACAAAGCTGCATTCAGCGAGGCGAGGCCGGGCCGGCGTGCAGACACGGGGCCGAAAGTAACACAGTGCCATACACCGCAAAGAGATGACATTAAATTAGCCTATTAGGGATGTTTGCTGTGCAACGCCGCAGTGTTCCCCCCCCCCCTCAGCACGGAGGGGAGGGAGAGAGAGAGGAGGAGAGAGAGAGAGAGTGAGAGAGAGAGGAGAGAGAGAGAGAGAGAGGAGAGAAAGAGAGGAGAGAGAGAAAGAGAGAGAGAGGAGAGGAAAGAGAGGAGAGAGAGAGAGAGAGAGAGAGAGGAGAGAAAGAGAGGAGAGAGAGAGAGAGAGAGGAGAGAAAGAGAGGAAGAGAGAGAGAGAGAGAGGTGAGAAAGAGAGAGAGAGGAGAGAAAGAGAGGAGAGAGGAGAGAGAGAGAGAAGAGAGAGAGAGGAGAGAAAGAGAGGAGAGAGGAGAGAGAGAGAGAAGAGAGAGAGAGAGAGGAGAGAAAGAGAGGAGAGAGAGAGAGAGAGGAGAGAAAGACAGAGACAGAGAGAGGAGACAGAGGGAGGAGAGAGAGAGGAGAGAGAGAGAATGAATGATAAAGGAGGAAACACAGGAAGTAGGGAAAGAGAATGTCGAGGGTGAGGAAGGGGAAATGTGTAAGGGAAGGAAAGAGATTATAAGAGAGGATGTGAGAGAGAGGGCAGGAGAGCATGAAGAGGACAGAGGGGACAGAAGGACTTTATGAACCTATTAGAAAGTCAAGGGGTCCCTGATCTTGTGATGGTCTGGAGTAACTCTACAGATGGCTCTTTTCTCTCGTTGTATGAGCGCTGGAGAGATCCCAGTCAAGTGAGGCTGTAGTGGTGTTGAAGTCAAGACCACGCTAACCGAGAGCAGAGAGCTCTGAGACCGAGACCAGACCAACACCAAGACCATTAATATAATATAAATTAATTTAAATCTGGAGTCCACCCAGTCTGAGGCCGAGACAAGACGAGTAAAAATGGTTTTGGGTTCCTAGATGATAGAGAGACCTTCAAAAGTGGTGTCGAGGCCGCGGTCTTCAGTCCAAGACTGAATGGTGAGTACTACAACACTCGGCTGTAGAACTCGTTCTTAAAACACTTTGACCTTCATGGTATTTGACTCAAAGTGCTTAAAGCTCTGGACATGCTTCTCCTC
>NC_089203.1:30605360-30610685 GCF_963930695.1 Labrus bergylta | reverse complement strand
CTCGTGACCTGAGGTGAACTCACCTCTTTGAATAGAGGGTGAACCTTCAGCTCCCTGGTTATTCAGTTACTCTGACGTTATCATGCCCTGCCCTGGAAGCATTCCAGTTATTCCCCTCCTGGCTTTTAATATACAGCAGAGACTCTAAATGAGACAACCCCTCGTGGGAGGGGGGGGGGGGGGCCTCAGCACGCTGCCCTGTTTCTCTCAATGAATCTAATCATGATGAAAAACAAACAACAGCTACAGCGGCCCCTCACGCTGCAGGCATTACAGGCAGACGGTCACAGAGTTGGCGCTCGTTCCCAAGATCACACCGATGATGAGTTTTCATGGGGAACAAAGCTGCATTCAGCGAGGCGAGGCCGGGCCGGCGTGCAGACACGGGGCCGAAAGTAAACACAGTGCCGTACACCGCAAAGAGATGACATTAGATTAGCCTATTAGGGATGTTTGCTGTGCAACGCCGCAGTGTTCCCCCCCCTCAGCATGGAGGGGAGAGGAGAGAGAGAGAGAGAGAGAGAGAGAGAGGTGAGAGAGAGAGAGAGGAGAGAAAGAGAGAGAGGAGAGAGAGAGAAAGAGAGAGAGGAGAGAAAGAGAGGAGAGAGAGAGAGGAGCGAGAGAGAGAGGAGAGAGAGAGGAGAGAGGAGAGAAAGAGAGGAGAGAGAGAGAGGAGAGAGAGAGGAGAGAGAGAGAGAGGAGAGGGAGAGAGGAGAGAGGAGAGAAAGAGAAGAGAGAGAGAGGAGAGAGAGAGAGAGGAGAGAGAGAGAGAGAGGAGAGAGAGAGGAGAGAGAGAGGAGAGAGAGAGAGGAGAGGGAGAGAGGAGAGAGAGAGAGGAGAGAGAGAGAGAGGAGAGAGAGAGGAGAGAGAGAGGAGAGGGAGAGAGGAGAGAGGAGAGAAAGAGAGGAGAGAGAGAGAGGAGAGAGAGAGAGAGGAGAGAGAGAGAGGAGAGAGAGAGAGAGGAGAGAGAGAGGAGAGGGAGAGAGGAGAGAAAGAGAGGAGAGGGAGAGAGAGAGGAGAGAAAGAGAGGAGAGAGAGAGAGAGGAGAGAGAGAGGAGAGAGAGAGAGAGAGAGAGAGAAGAGAAAGACAGAGACAGAGAGAGGAGACAGAGGGAGGAGAGAGAGAGGAGAGAGAGAGAATGAATGATAAAGGAGGAAACACAGGAAGTAGGGAAAGGAGAATGTCGAGGGTGAGGAAGGGGAAATGTGTAAGGGAAGGAAAGAGATTATAAGAGAGGATGTGAGAGAGAGGGCAGGAGAGCATGAAGAGGACAGAGGGGACAGAAGGACTTTATGAACCTATTAGAAAGTCAAGGGGTCCCTGATCTTGTGATGGTCTGGAGTAACTCTGACAGATGGCTCTTTTCTCTCGTTGTATGAGCGCTGGAGAGATCCCAGTCAAGTGAGGCTGTAGTGGTGTTGAAGTCAAGACCACGCTAACCGAGAGCAGAGAGCTCTGAGACCGAGACCAGACCAACACCAAGACCATTAATATAATATAAATTAATTTAAATCTGGAGTCCGCCCAGTCTGAGGCCGAGACAAGACGAGTAAAAATGGTTTTGGTTCCTAGATGATAGAGAGACCTTCAAAAAGTGGTGTCGAGGCCGGTCTTCAGTCCAAGACTGAATGTGAGTACTACAACACTCGGCTGTAGAACTCGTTCTTAAAACACTTTGACCTTCATGGTATTTGACTCAAAGTGCTTAAAGCTCTGGACATGCTTCTCCTCCTTGATCGTGCAGCTCGTGGGTTGTTTTTAAATCTGGATTGGAATCTGTGGGACTTTGTGGTTTTGAGGTTTTGAACGTGAGTAACGCTGCAGATAAAAACTGGTGTTACAATGCATTTTATTTTGGCGATATATTTTCCAATATGAGAAAAATACAGGAAGTTATGGAAACAGATGCAGCGAGTTCATGTCGGCTTAAATACGAGTGATTGCATGCTATAAGAAACATGATGTGCAAAATCAAGTGTGATAAATCAACTAATTAAAAATAATCTGTCGTAGTTTCAGCTGTTGGTAACATGTTTCTCTTGAATACAAAATAAATCCAAAAAGCTTCTTTTTTTAAATATTTAAATTGGCAAAAATAATCCTGAACGTAGCCGATCGCTAATCTGAGTTTATTCTGGTGGTTCTCAACAGATGGGCTGGGACCCTAAAGTGAGTCGCAGAGCTGCTTTCAGTGGGTCATGAATGCCTGGAAAAAAAACTGTTTCAAAAAATCAACTAGGCGTTTTTTTTTGTTTTTTTAAACATATTAGTTTTGACGCATTTTACAAAATTTGTCATGAAATAAATCAGATTGTTGGCGATCTTCATGAAGGCGTTTGTAGCGGGTCCTGCAGGTAAGAACGGTTGAGGAGCACTGGTTTAATCTGACAGAATCAAAATGGTGTCAAAGCAAACGCCATTATTCCCAGGACGCCGATCAGCAGTTAAAAGGTGAACATGCTGGCTGAGGCAGCATTGCTCGGTTATAAGTTCCTCTGCACTCTAAGAAGGAACGTGGTGACCGCTAGACTTCTCCAAGAAACATGCACGCCAGAGATGGGTTACTCGGGGAGGCGGTGCAGAGATGAGACAAAAGGAGTCTTAAAGTGACAGGACGCATTATGACGTTCACATTTAAAAACATGAACTCTGCTGAGGCCTCTGGGAAGTCCCCGTCAGCCACGGTGAAAATAAGGCCGCTATTGTTTGTAGCCAGGAAACGACGGCTTGAAAACAAGACTGAAGATACAGTTTGGAAGTCACTCAGCTGGATGAAGACGTGGCTCCTAACAGACCAGTCACTGCGAGTCACTAACACGGCGTAGCGGCGTCTGGGTGGTAGAAGAATGTAAGAGCGAGAGGAAAGAGAGAGAGAGTTCTGATTAAAGTGAAATAAAGTGGTGGAGATAAAGACGCAGATAAGGAGGTAAGAGAAGATAAAAGGTAAGGAGAGAGAGGAGGGACAGGAGGCAGGCAGAGATAAGACCTGAGAAACAGACCAAAGGAGATAAAGATGTTACATCTCTGCCCTCATAACCGCTCATTCAGAGTCGTATTAATGGCACGCTAGACGCTCACACTGTTTACACCACTGTCTGTGTGTGTGTGTGTGTGTGCGTGCGTGCGTGCGTGCGTGCGTGCGTGCGTGTAGTCGAGCATGAGACCGAGCAGCTGAGAGATTAGCATTCTCCCGTTCAGCTGAGAGGGAGAGAAAGTTCATCCAGAGCGTGTTTCTGCTCGGGCTGCACGTTATTGGTCCAAATGAAACTCAGGAGTATTTGTACATTTTAAAGTGAACTTTTTACGCCATTTTTGTCTTTATTAGATTGAGCAGAGGAAGAGAGACAGGAAACATTGGGAGGAGAGAGAGGGTGGCGACGTGCAGCAAAGGGCCGAGGTCGGACTCGAACCCAGGGCTGCTGCGGCGAGGACTACTCCACAGTTTATTTGTATAGCAGCGCCAATCCTAAACAAACGTTATCTCAGGAGACTTCACAAACAGAGCAGGTGTACACCGTGATATATTTACAGTCTTAGTTGGTCGTGATTTCTGAAAGTCAAATCTCATCCTGCTCCATGTATCCATTATCTATGGCGGTTTAAGACCCCTCCCCAAACGACCGTTTTGGACGCCCCTCGGTTTGTCAGATATGAGAGCAGTTATCAGGTCAACAGGTGTTGCAGCGATGGAAGCGGTCAAGAGAAGTGGTTCAGATAGAAGTGATTGTACCCGACCTAAAAAGCCTCTGCATGTTTCTAATAAGCTCCACGAGCAGAAACGTGCTCAAACTAGGATCAATATTGGAGATGCTTTTGAAAAATGGAGAGAGGTTAGAACACAGAAAGGTTTACAGACCCATGCAGAGCTGGATAAACACTGAAGCTTCAGAGTCCACCACATGGTGACCTGAGTGAGCATCCACTCTAGAGAGGAGGGGGGGGGGGACAGCTCTCTGAAATGATTCGACTTCGTCTTCGATGGAAAAACTTCAAACTTTGGCTCTGTGGCTTCTCGGGGAAATGATGAAGCAGAAAGATTTAACTCACAACCTGAGTAATGCTCTGAACACATCCAGTGTTTGTATATTGATTTGGCTTTGTGTCTGTGCATACCTCCGCACACACACACACACACACACACACACACACACACACACACATTAATTGTGCATGTGATGTGAGCCGCCACGTGTGTGTCAGATGGTATTTATGTGATCCAGCTGTGAAGCGCTTCATGGTCAATCAGCTGGATCCGGACAGAGAGAGGTGGTTATTGAAGGATTCCATCTTTTTTTTTTTTTTTTTACCTGTGATGTCGCTTGTTTTAAAATCACATCATCACATTCTCCGTCCCCTCTGCCTCCCGTACCCTTAACCACTTTTGAGTGGAAAATGAAAACTGAGAATGGAGATGTTGAGCGTGGACTTTGTTCCCCGATGTGCAGTTTCTGTCCAAACAATCGAATGTTTTCCTTGTGATTGTGCCGAATCGACCACCCATATTTATCCACAGCGAGAGAGAGAGAGATGGAAAGGATCCAGAGATGTGAGGGTTCATTTGTTCCAAACAGAGTCACAAACTCATTAAAAAAAAAAACCACACATCTTTATTGTCCTGAAGCTGCCAAACCAGAGACAAACACTGAAGAAGAGAGAGCGTCTTCAGAGCGTACACCGGACCATACACAGATGCTGAGGACGTATACAGAGAGAAGAAGCTGCCTATACACACAACATACAATCACTTAACGACCTCCTGTCCCACACACTCATTACCCAGGAATGTAATTAGCATGCTAACACTAACAGTGAGACGTAGGGGAGAATTGTGGGCGCGTTAAAAGGAGGAGTGGAGGAGGAGGCTCACAGCCACAAGAGAGGCCGGCTGCGGATAATTACAAGAGCTGCTAAGTTCTATTGAACTTGTATGTAGACATTAAGGCAGGGCTGAGTAGTCGGGCGAAAATAGAAGTTGTCTTTATGGGAATGATTAGGAGAGGAGACTGCAGGAACGTTTCACTACATCCAAATTTCATCTCTGATCAGCCTGAAATCGCCTTTTAAAATGTCGACCTAGGGAAACCGAGACTTGATGCTACTCTTTAGCTGTTTATGCACATGCACTCCAGAGGATTCAGGAGGACTGCCCCTGAAATCCTCCTGATCTGGTTTATTCACACATGCACCTCACAGCAGTCAGACAGGAGGCGGGGGGGGGGGGAGTCTCCTGAGGTAAGAGGTGATGTTAAAAGAACAACACAGAAGTCCTCTATGTGACGCTATAATGAGAATATGTGTGTTTGTATCAGAGCTGCGTGTAGTTG
>NC_089203.1:30555360-30595360 GCF_963930695.1 Labrus bergylta | reverse complement strand
TGGCGAAGGTTAGCTGCTGTCAAACGATGAAGCTGTCGACATGTCAGGATTTTAAAAAATGCTGCTCTTTGATGATTCGTCCTCTAAGTTATCGTAATCGTGACGAGAGAATGTGCAATTACATAACGGCACAAAAGGCTGCGATTTGAGATTTAAAAAAAAGTTGGTGTGTGTGTGAAAACGTTACAGCCTCTCGTGTGATTGTTCTTTTGGAGTCAGTTTGGTTATCAGCTGCTCTGACTGTGTGTGTGTGTGTGTGTGTGTGTGTGTGTGTGTGTGACTATCCAGCGCTGAGTAACCAACATGGATGCCGACGAGCAGGTGCATGATGAGCAAGCCGACACTGAACTGCTGTCGAAAACAAAAAGTCTGCTAAATGGGAATATTTTAGATTGAGGAAGAAGTCGGTGTGCAAAACTTGCAAAGTTCAAGTCATATTTGTCACCTGGCAACACAACCAGTTTGTATCAACACCTGAGATGGCGAAGAGAATGGCGTGACGAATGCACGTGAGACAGTCCAATCAGTTTTTAAAATCATCTCTGAAGTGATTCAGGATGAAGACGGGGAGAGTGAACCATCACACCTCCTCCTGCTCCCCGTCTGTCTGAGGGCTTATTCTGCCCTGAGTGAAACCCAGTCCCCGACCTCCATACACTGACCAGCCAGGATGAACACACACACACACACACACACACACACACACACACACACACACACACACACACACACACACACACACACACACACACACACTCTGAACTGGAATAGCACTTGTGTCCTTTGACCTACTTTCAGTCCCAGCTGGCCGCTGGTCCCTGTTTATTCAGACTTTTTCCTCCTTACCTTTTTTCTTTTTCCTTTCACTTTCTTTCCTTCGCTCTGTGTCTGAAAGTTTCCCGGTTTTAATCCGGCGTCCCCGCATGAAGTTAATTCATCTACCAATTATGTTTAGAAGAAGCATCATCTGAGTAATTTTACATTTAAATAACTGAAATGTCTCTAAAACATTTCAAATGCCTGATGGCTCATCCTGCACTCCGGGCAGTTTGCTATTTCTTTTTTTTCAGGCATGTTCATCAGATTTTGTTTCTCCTAATGTGGCTGAAGGTTCATAACGTTTAACAGGTGACATGGATGTGTTGGAGACACGCTGTCCTCACAGGAGAGAGACAGGTGTGGTGCTGTAATTTGCTCCCTGTCATCTGTGTGAAACCAAAATTACCTTCCAGTCTCCGTCAGAAAAAACATCTGAGTGTGTTTTCATTGAGGAGCAACGAGCGAGTCTGTTTCCAACGTGTCGTGACTGAAGGTCGTTAATGAAGCGTTACGGTTGTACAGCTTGTACCTGAACGTCTCACGGGATGTTAAACGAGGTTATGCTTTCATTAAGATGTCGTCCAGTCTGCAGTTCACCTGTGAATCCTTTCATGTTAGCAGGTAGTGGTTTGTGTGGATTAATCCCCTTTTTATCCCTTTGACTCTCTGCAAACATGTGTGTGTGTGTGTGTGTGTGTGTGTGTGTGTGTGTGTGTGTGTGTGTGTGTGTGTGTGTGTGTGTGTGTGTGTGTGTGTGTGTGTGTGTGTGTGTGTGTGTGTGTGTGTGGTTCCGTGTCTTTCACACATTATTATCCTCCCTCCCTTTTCTTCCTCCATTCGACTTTCTTCCCTTCATCTGCGTTCATGTAATGGGCCCACACTGTTATTACACATGCACAGTGTGCATGATGTGGTTTCCATAAAAGCCTTTTATAAGCTTTTAAAGAATGTTCTGGGTTCAAACCGCCCTCAGGTTCTCGGTGCTCTACAGAACCTCTGTCTCTGTTTCCTCAAAAGCCTTTTTCCCACTTTTCCCGTGTTCAAGAATCCTCCATCGTTCCTCCAGGAGAAGAAACCACAGAGTTTATTTTAGAAGCTGAGAGTGCAGGTTTCACACTTTGTATGAGTCTGACTCAGGCTGCTCCAAAGTCTGGGAGCTCTGACAGTAAAGACCCGTCCCCCTTTAGTTTTCAGCCTAGACCTTAGAGCAGCAAGCAGAGCTCTACCAGAGGATCTCAGACTGCGTCCTGGTTCATGAGGGGTTAAAAGCTCATAGCCTGTCCTAACAGCATGTGACACGAGCGAGTGTCAGCGACAAAACCAGCTTGATTCTGTTGTTTCCTATAAGAGTGTCCAAACAGCCTTCAAATCAGCGTGATGTAGGGCGCCATTTTCCTAAATTATGGGTTGTAGAGAGCTGTCTCTCCCCCCTCCTCTCTAGAGTGGATGCTCACTCAGGTCACCATGTGGTGGACTCTGAAGCTTCAGTGTTTATCCAGCTCTGCATGGGTCTGTAAACCTTTCTGTGTTCTAACCTCTCTCCATTTTTCAAAAGCATCTCCAATATTGATCCTAGTTTGAGCACGTTTCTGCTCGTGGAGCTTATTAGAAACATGCAGAGGCTTTTTAGGTCGGGTACAATCACTTCTATCTGAACCACTTCTCTTGACCGCTTCCATCACTGCAACACCTGTTGACCTGATAACTGCTCTCATATCTGACAAACTGAGGGGCGTCCAAAACGGCCGTGTGGGGGGGGGTCTTAAAAGCGCCTACCTTCTCTGGTCCAAACAAATCCAGAGCATTCAGGAGCAGAATGTAAAGTTAGAAGGAGGACATACTGGCTGCTGCATTGTTGTCAGAGAAGCCAGCACTTCAACATAGCATGTTTCCTTCCTGTAAAGATGTTTGAATTCTGCTGTAAAGTTGGTCCTCCTTCTTATGGGATTGACTCACTAGCTGAACAAGCCTCAAGTGGACATTTAAGGAACTGCATCGGCTTCAAATGTAAGCCCTGGAGATTCTCTCTTGATACTCGTGCTCTTACAGTATACTTTGCTTTGGCTTCAGGGCAACAGGCAGACTGAAGGGTCCACATTAAGTTACACACGCTCTCTTGTTCTGACCCAATCACTTCCACCTGAGCCAAAGGTTAACTGCTTTTTGTTACTCTTTCCTGACAGTTAACACTAGGCCCGAGGCTGGGGAGGATATCCCGACATCACTGAGGGGCTCTGAGACACACACACACACACACACACACACACACACACACACACACACACACACACACTCTAATGCTCGTATAGCCTCAGGCTTACACTTGTCTCACACGCTCGCACAAAAGAAAAACACACAGCGGCCACAAAAACTTTGAGGAATCTGCTGAGTGGTTGGTACGGCAACCTGATCCGCTGAGCGAGTCACACCATCAGATTTCTGAGAGCACACACACACACACACACACACACACACACACACACACACACACACACACACACACAGGCACAAAGCCTGTTTTCAAATCACCTAATCTGATATTTAACGGCCCGATCAAACTCTTTAAACTTTCTTAGAGACAGATTTGCTCTCCTTCTCAAGTTGTTCTCTCTCTCTCTCTCTCTCTCTCTCTCTCTCTCTCTCTCTCTCTCTCTCGTCTCTCTCTCTCTCTCTCTCTCTGTCTCTCTCTCTCTCTCTCTCTCTCTCTGTCTCTCTCTCTCTCTCTCTCTCTCTCTCTCTGTCTCTCTGTCTCTCTGTCTCTCTCCCTCTCTGTCTCTCTGTCTCTCTCTCTGTCTCTCTCTCTCTCTCTGTCTCTCTCTCTCTCTCTCTCTCTGTCTCTGTCTCTCTCTCTCTCTCTCTCTCTGTCTCTCTGTCTCTCTCTCTCTCTCTGTCTCTGTCTCTGTCTCTCTCTGTCTCTCTCTCTCTCTCTCTCTCTCTCTGTCTCTCTCTCTCTCTCTGTCTCTGTCTCTCTCTGTCTCTCTCTCTCTCTCTCTCTCTCTCTCTGTCTCTCTGTCTCTCTCTCTCTGTCTCTCTCTCTCTCTCTCTCTCTCTCTCTCTCTCTCTCTCTCTCTCTCTCTCTCGATGCCTCTCTACCTTCTCCGCTCACATCACTTTCTAATAGTTGGTTATTTGGTTTCACCTTTCTTGTCTTCTGGCTGCTGCACCTGTCGGACCTCCACCTGGGGACAAACTTTCCACCATCTAAACTCAGTTATTGTGCAGAAACTCCCCAGACAAGTCGCTGTGTTAGAAACACTTGGAGAAGAGATCATTTGGTAAATCACTTCAGACATGTAGAATACAAAGTGCTCCGACATGGAAGTGTAGAAATAGTTTAAAATCTCCATGCAATCACAAGCTCCCTCCAAAAACAAAGAGCAGTGTTTAAATTTCATTTTAATGGTCTTCCTCCATCAAACCATCAAACTGTTTCCTCCGAGATAATACTTGACAAGAGTAATAAATATGCCTGATTCATTTTACTGATGCCCCTCCCTAATAAATATAGGA
This sequence comes from Labrus bergylta, assembly GCF_963930695.1. Lineage (NCBI taxonomy): Eukaryota > Metazoa > Chordata > Actinopteri > Labriformes > Labridae > Labrus > Labrus bergylta. The sequence continues at coordinate 30,591,031 of NC_089203.1, read as the reverse complement.
GGAAGAGTTATGGGAGTGATTAGGAAAAGGAAACTACAGGAACGTCTCACTTCTTCACCTTGTGCAAATAAAACTGTGGGAAATTATTATGCAATTTAAAATGTCAGTTTGTTGATGCTACGCTTTAGCTGCTTTCACACATGCAGTCGAGAGGATTCAGGAGGGCTGCCTCTGAAATCCTCCTGATCTTGTTGTTCACACATGCACCTCACAGCCAGCCAAAGTCTGCTCGAATGGGAGACGTGATGTAGAAGTAGTGGATGAAGCAGCAGAGTCCTCTATACGACGCTATAATGAGAATATGTGTGTTTGTATCAATGCTGCGTGTAGTTGAAGAGAATCTCAAAGTGAAGTAAAGAGAGGAGAAGAACATCCTGGAGAACAGGAAACATGCAGCAGCAGGTTGATTAGAGCACGGAGATGGTAGAGGTGGCGTGCAGACAGTCTATGGTCGTGCAGCGATCACAGGTGAATAAAGGTCACCACCCCCTCCCACTGGCCCCTCCCACTGGCCCCTCCCACTGGCTCCAGGTGAATTCTCCTGATTATATCCTGCTGTGTTCTCACATCAGCTCACTCTGACTTTCTGCAGAATAAATACGAGGAGGCTGGAGGAGAAACATTCAGCTGTTTGTGTTCACACATGACGCTCAGAAAGAAACCTTCAGGAGTTTGGATGTGATAACAGGATTCAGTTGGATTTAGTTTTTTTTTTAAAGAAATAACAGCAGGGAATTACAGGGTTTCAACCAAAAGCGTTGCACAAATAGCCGACTTACGGCCATGAGGATAATTTGAGACGTGATGAAGCACAATCCGAGAGGATGAACCTCGAACCCTGAAATCACAAGAGACACAGAAAAATGTAAATGTTACTTTTATAACTGATCCGGTAATAACGATGACCTTTGGAGGACCCGGTTGTCTTGAGAGAAACACACACACACACACACACACACACACACACACACACACACACACACACACACACACACCTCTACCTTGCTCAGTACATCAACGCTGCGTCCCGCTGTTAAGTGCTCTCCATCAAAAGCATTCCTCGGCTCTCCCCTCTCGCTCCAGTCTCACTTCACTGCCAACAACAACGCTGTGTTGGACCCGGCAGACCCATCTGACTCGAACGTTAAGGGCACTAAAAACCTGAACCATAGATCCCAAAGAGAAACACGAAGGGCAGCCCCCGCCGCCACACTCTGCCAAAATATGCATCCCAGAAATGAAGTAAATGAGCAGCTATTTGTGCAGCACTTACCTCAGTGTTTGGATGCTTCAACAGTTTTCTCTGCTCGATTTATGACCGGGGAGTAGACGTTTGTAGTTCTCCTCAGTCGGCTAGTTAGGGCTTTATTTTCTTCCTCATGTGAGATGGAAATGTCATTAGCGAGTCTGATTTGAACAAACAACTCTGTGACAGATATTAGCTGGCAGCAATAGTCGAGTTTCAAATAAGTATGCAGAACGGAGGTCCAAAGAAAACAACGGCGTCTATGCTGACCTGAGATATGCCGATGTTTCCGTGGGAACATTTAAAGCTGGACTCGATTGTCTGCACTTCAGTTTAAAGATAGAGTCAGCAGCTTGTCCTTCAAAATAAAATACAATATAGTGTTGTCTTTTACTCGTGGACGTGGAGTTGGTCTGCTATCTGATTAGAATGCCTCCTGGTCGCCTGCTTTCAGGGGAGACCCCGGGGAAGACCCAGAGCTCGCTCGAGGGATTATGTGTCCACCAGGGGGAGCTACAAAAACGTTGCTGGGGAGAGGGGTCGTCTGGGTCAACTCACTGACCGTGCTGCCACCGCGACACGACCTCGGGTTAGCAGGAGGAAATGGGTGGATGGACTATGCACTTCAATGAGTTTTTAGAGGTGCAGGCTGGCAGACTTTGTTCCCAAGTCAGAGTCTAGCTGGACGACCTCGGGTCAGACAGTCCATGCAGACGACTCTGATCTGAAGGTTTATCCTCTGTGGGAGTCTCGTGGGTCTCTGCTGTGGGCTGTTTTCCCGTCATTAGGCAAAATATTACACATGCACGTCTAAAAGACCTACACACTCCATTTGTGTAACGAGTGTGTGTGTGTGTGTCTGGAGGCGCACAAACAATCTTCAAGGTGCTTCAGCCCCAAAACAACTAAACAGGCCTGCGCAGATTTTTGTAACCCTCACACACACACACACACACACACACACACACACACACACACACACACACACACACACACACACACAGGTTTCCATTACAGCACATAAACAGACAAAGAAAAATGGAAAAAGTGTCTGATTATTGTTTTTGACTAAATAATTGTGGACTTTTAGGAGCACATATAAAGGAACCCACACACGTGCAGAAAAGCGCTCATACACGCTGACCCCGTGTCTCGTGAAAGAGACGAATAGATTTTTTACTCGCGTCAGTTTCACCCCTAGAGACAGATTTGAAAAAGACTTCACTTCGGTCATGGACCATGAAAGAGGAGGAGGAGGAGAAGACGCCGCTGGTCTGTGTTCCCTTCCTCGGGGAGAGACGGGGGGGGAGAGAGAAGAAGGAGGGGAGGCAGAGGAGAGGTTAACTGTGGAAAGTTGAGAGGTTCACTTCGAGGTCCTGCTCCAGTAAATCTCCAGGGGAAGAAGTCTGGAGAAGTTGAAGTAAATCACTGGAGGGGAGGACGAAGAAGAAGAAGAGATACTGAAGAGGGTGTGAACGAGGGCGATGAAAGAGAAAGGAGAGAGCGGGGAGTGAGAAAGGGAAATACAGAGAGAGTGATGAAAGGGAAAAGGAGAGGAAAGGAGGACGTGAAGAAGGGGGAAGTGAGGGGATGAGGGGCCGAAAAAAAAAAGGTGACAGGGGAGCTGTAAGGAACAGGGGAATGAGATTTCAATCTGTCGGAGGAGGTAAAAGGAAGAAATACAGCAGGAGGTAGAAAACGCCAGAAAGAGTAGAAGTGGGTAGGAAATCAGATTGAGCTGAGGTAAAAAAAAAAGAAGAAATGTTATAATGGGAGGGGGGCAGAAAGAGAGAGAAATGGAGTCCTAGCGGAGGAGCCAGAGTGAGCCGTCGGGCCCCTGATGAGAAAGCCATACAGCTGAGCGAACACATTCCCCCGTCAGGAGCGAGCGCGTGAAGGCAGGAGGAGGAGGCTCCTGTGAATACGTCTGCGTGACTAATGTCTTTTTCACACATTTCACCTCCGTCCATCCATCATGGTGTCCACCTCCCGCTCTCCTGTTAAAACAAAAAGCCCGTCGTGACACAAAGTACAAGCAGACTTCTGTGACCGTTCTCCGTTTTTATAATCAGCTTAGTGGACACGACTCGACCTCACCTTATCTGTCTCCCACGTCTCCTACAGTACAGACGCTCACTGAACGGATAAATCAACCGCTTTGTTTTTACTGTGGCGACGGATGACAGCTGGTCACCGCCGGTCTCATGAAGTGTGAGAACGTAAAGGAGGGACGCCACACGTGGACGTGAAGCCGTGCTGCTCATGCTAACTCTGAATGTCTACCTAAAGAACTTACAGCCTCTACCTTCCAGGTGTTACGGTCTGATGGTTTCTCAGATATTTATGGTCCTGGTCTTGGTCTCGATCCCTAAATGTCTTGGTCTTCACTCGGTCTCGTCCTGCCTTGGACCTGGTTTTGACTCTGTCTCAGTCCCTAAATGTCTTGGTCTTGATTCTGTCTCGTCCTGCCTTGGTCTTGTCTCGGTCTCGACCCCTAAAAATCAAGCTTCTGAGATCTCAAGGTTGGTGGCGACGACAAATGATCAGTTGACAAAAAGGATTAGAGCAAACGCTTGACTGAACGAACTATTTGAGAAGTTTGATTTGGAGCAAAATGTCCTTTTGAAACATCTGTCACGTCTCGAGCTTTTGCCTTCATTTGGATAGGAAAGCTTTAAAGTGACAGGAAACATGAGGGGGGCGTCAGGATCTTTTATTCACAAATGAAAAGTCACCATGGCAAGACAGCATCAGTCCAAAGGGTCAACCCTAACCCCCCTGACCCCCTAACCCCCCATCAAGCACTACTCGTTTCTGCCTCAGGTGTGTTTACATACACTTCTCCCCTTCAGCGGGTTTTGTGTATTCTTCAAGAGAATCCTCTATCAGGCACATTGTTAAAACTCAAACAACCCTTTGTCTTCTTTAAATCCTCCTCAGGCTGCAGGACGTGACCTGACCATGGCTCGTTTCCATACTATCTCCCCTTTTGTAGTCAGTTGGGACTCTTTGTCCACTACATCATGGCCTTGTCTTTGCTTTAAGGACTATATTTGGAAGGTATTGTTTCAGAAGAAGATCTACAGAGCCTGGTTACTCCTACATCCCTCCTGCTTCAACCCCTCAATCGTCCTGTTTGTCTTTCTTTGTTCTGAACTCCTCTTTGGCCATATTTCATTTTCTTTAACTCCCTTAAATTCCATCTTCCTTTATTCCCTTTGTTTCATCTTACTCTCCGTCCTTCCTAGTTTTCCCCTCCTCCTCCTCCTCACCCTTATTTATCAACCCCCCCCACTCCTCTCCATCACCCTCATTTCCTCCCACCTTTTCCCCGGCCTGCTCCTTCACCTCCTCTGTTTTTCTAGTGTGCAGTTTCACAGCCGAGCGGCTACTGAGCGGTCAAGGTCACGCTTGATTTTATGTCTCGACGTGACATCCCAGTTGATTCTGGGCCTGGCTTCCTGTTTGCTCCTGGGGGGGTGCCAGGTTTGGAGAGGGACTGGGATAATATGTAATACTTCACACATCCAGCAGAGGGCCATGACCTGGTAATGGGAACATCCAGGTTAGCCTTGGATGAATGTCAATGCTAAATGTTTTGTAGGGGGTCTTCACTGTAAGGACAGCACAGTGGATAGAGGGAGAGGGAGAGAGAGTGGAGGGGAAAGAAGCCACATGTAGGCGCTTCTGAGCGACATCTTTTTTACAAACGTTTAAAACAGCCACAGGAGTCGATTAATGTTCAACTTAAAGATTACCTGACACCTATCAAACGTTGCTCATACTTTCTGTGTGAATCTGAAGTCGTATGATATCTGTGAAGAGGTCGCTCTCTGTCTCATAACCTAAACATCTCTCCGTTTCCTCCCCCCATCCTTCAGGCCCCCCCAGGGTCTCCGAGCGGGTGGCCCACCGGCAGAGCATCCGTCTGGGTCGCACCATGAAGCTGGCCTGCCCCGTGGAGGGCGACCCCCCGCCTCTCATCATGTGGACCAAAGATGGACGCAACATCCACAGCGGCTGGACGAGGTTCAGGGTGCTGCAGCACGCGCTGCGCATCAAAGAGGTGGAGACGGACGACGCGGGGACGTACATCTGTAAGGCGACCAACGGCTTCGGGAGTGTCAACATCAACTACACACTCATCGTCATCGGTAAGTGGTTTTAAAAGGGAACTGACACATAGACCAAATGTTAATATATCACAACAGAACTTTAAAGGAAGAATGTGTGACACTTGATCCAGTAGATGTCGCTCTTGAGCTCCAGCATAAAACCAAAACAAACTGCTGTTTGGCCACGCCTCCTCCATCCTGAAGCCTCCGCCCTCCTCCAGAGACACACCTCCAACCCCTCCCCTAGCACAAAGCAGTTAGAAAGCACCATAATTAGCACCTTTAAGCGCTAGCAGCAACCAAGTTGTCCTTGTCTCGAGCTGCAGTCACCTGTGTCCTGCATTGTTGTGTTAGCATGCTAATGTTAGCGCTCTTTAGTTAGCTCATAGCTTCACATTGTTGTGTTAGCATGCTAATGTTAGCGCTCTTTAGTTAGCTCATAGCTTCACATTGTTGTGTTAGCATGCTAATGTTAGCGCTCTGTAGTTAGCTCGTAGCTTCACATTGTTGTGTTAGCATGCTAATGTTAGCGCTCTGTAGTTAGCTGGTAGCTTCACATTGTTGTGTTAGCATGCTAATGTTAGCGCTCTTTAGTTAGCTCGTAGCTTCACATTTCATGTAAACTGACACAGAATGAGCGTGATCTAAAAACTCTTACTAACATCCAAATAATCAGTGAGTATGTTCTTCTTCTTCTCTCTAGTTCTTGACTAAAACAGCTTTTATACACAAGGGGAGGAGCCGGCCGTCCCGTCCATGTAAACACGGCTCTGACAACAACACAGCCAGCGGGACTCGAGCTTCTCCCTCATTGTAGACAGTCAGGACTCAGAGACACATTTACACAGGACAGACTTTATGATTTATTTATGTGGAACATGTTGCACACTCTCCCTTTAAGGTAGTCCAAACAGGAAGTTGAAGCTGGTTTTTTGTGTATTTCATGAAGTTCTGACGGTTTATATGTGTGTGACAAAAACCAACACAATCCTTCCACACTTTCTTCCCATTCATTGAAGTCCACTACTACACATGGTCTCTCATTCATTACGCGGTATGTTCTCTGTTCTTTGTAATCTGGATCTGGGTTGTGGACCTTGCAGCCGTTGACTCTGCTGCGTGACTCAGAGTTTATGCAGCGTCGTAAACTGTGTGTTCCTTCCTTCTGTCTGACGTCCTTTCAGCCTGTGTGCTCTGGAGACCACACTTGTTGTGCCTGTGTGTTCCTTAATGTTTATGAATGAGAGTTTGTTAAAGAAGCAGCTTTGTCCCCCCCCCCGGTTTGTGTTTGTGTGTGGGACACTGCGTCACAGGGCTATGGAATTTCACGTCTGTGTGTGTGTGTGTGTGTGTGTGTGTGTGTGTGTGTGTGTGTGTGTGTGTTAGCGTGTGTGTCCTCAGTTTTGAATCGTATAAGAGACTCATTGTTGTGCTTTGTTGTGTGTTTTTTTTTTGTCTCCATAATTATTTTCCAGCTTTGCATCCAGGAAGCTGACGAGGTTGTCAGAGTGTGTGTGTGCGTGTGTGTGTGTGTGTGCGTGCGTGCGTGCGTGCGTGCGTGCGTGCGTGCGTGCGTGCGTGCGTGCGTGCGTGCGTGCGTGCGTGCACTTTGCATGTTCTCTTCAGTTTGCCGCTGTAACAAAATCATGATGCAGAGTTGTAGGAAGTTGAAATGCGTCAAGCTTCAAGTCTGTCGTCAGCTGGAGCGACTTTGGGGTTTAGTGTCTTGTCAAAGTGCACTTCAAAATGGCCGCACATTCGAACCCCAAATCGTCCGGTTGAGAGACGGCCGACTCTTCTGCTGAGCCTGAACGTCTCAGTTGTACAAACTCACAGTTGTCATGTGCAGGCAGCAGCCTGTGTGAGTCTCGATACTCAGACACAGAACGTGTGTGTCAAAGAGCTGCTTCGCTCGACTCTCATCCATGTAAACAAAATACCTGCTGGAAAGACACTCGCAAGACTGTGTGCTGCAATATCTCTGCACCCCTCTACACCTCTGTGTGCATCATTCCATGTGTATATTCATGTGTGTGTGTGTGTGTGTGTGTGTGTGTCAGGTTCCAAAGATCCAGAGAATCTGACCGAAGCGTCTCGCTCTGTGTGGTATCTTCACTTCAAAGGCTCCAGTTAAATGCTTCCACTCAGATATGAGCAAACAATATGTTTTTTTAACTTTAGGCATGTGAACAGTGTTTTTAATAGCTTCAAGTTGTGGTTAAAGGTTTGTTTTGGGGCTTTTTATGCCTTTATTCAGAGCCAGAAATCAGGGAGAGAGAGAGAGAGAGTGTGGGGAATGAGGGAGCAGGTCAGACCTGAACCCGGGCTGGAGGACTACAGCCTCTGTACATGGGGGCGCACATGCACCAACCTGCACCCCAAAGTCTGACAAATGTTGCACAAGATTAAGAAACAATTTGAAGTATTTTCTTGCAACATTTCAAAAGAATTGCAAGAATCACAGCGGTCGTTTATTCTGGGATGTTTCTGTCTCCGTCCTCTTCACAATGCTTTGACCCCTCGTTAGTGAATGATATATTTTTTATACCGCAGTCATCACGATGGGTGTGTGATCAAAGCTGTGTGGGTCTTCACCTGAGCTTCAAAGGCGAGCTGGCACTCAGAGGGCAGCCGGGTGCTGCTGCTGCTGCTGCTGGTGGTGGTGGGTGTCAGGTGGGGGGAGAGGCAGCTGCTGCTGAGGTCATCCAGGCAGACAGCTGCTGCCTCCCTCCTCTCTCTATCCCCCCCCTCCTCTTTCATTAGCCCGCTCTTATTCCTTTCATTCTCTTTCACGTACTTCCACATGCACGCACACTTCTCGTCTTTAGACACTTTGGGCGAGCGAAGATACAAAGTCCTTTTGTCCGTCATTCTGTGACCACCAGATTTAACTCCTCAAGCCTGCAGCTCAGACTTCAGGAGTTTTAAGATCCTGTCAGATTTTTAAATCAGGTAGCATCATGCACATGAGGGCGATCAAGCCTGACGGAGGAACGCACCACCTCACGTCACCTGAGGTTAAATTGTCTGAGGAGACGCGGACTACATGGACGGTCCGTTCAAGAGCTGGAGGTCAGATTTTGACCTCAGAAATCTCCTAAATTGAAATCAACAAGTCACCAAAGCATAAACTCCTGCACAGCCTTCATCAGGACTTCAGAGATGTTTTGCTCCATGAGGTCGACCTCCAGAGGAGACCCCTCCCTCATGCTGCAGCGTCTCCTCCGAGGGGCCGTTCAGCGGGGACAGCACTGTTTTCATAGCTGGAACAATCAAGACTTCACCTTCATCTCCTCCTCCTCCACTTCACCTTCATCTCCTCCTCTTCTCTCCTCTCTCCTCCACTTCACCTTCATCTCCTCTCTCCTCCACTTCACCTTCATCTCCTCCTCCTCCACTTCACCTTCATCTCCTCCTCTTCTCTCCTCTCTCCTCCACTTCACCTTCATCTCCTCCTCTTCTCTCCTCTCTGCTCCACTTCACCTTCATCTCCTCTCTCCTCCACTTCACCTTCATCTCCTCCTCCTCCACTTCACCTTCATCTCCTCCTCTTCTCTCCTCTCTCCTCCACTTCACCTTCATCTCCTCTCTCCTCCACTTCACCTTCATCTCCTCCTCCTCCACTTCACCTTCATCTCCTCTCTCCTCCACTTCACCTTCATCTCCTCTCTCCTCCACTTCACCTTCATCTCCTCCTCCTCCACTTCACCTTCATCTCCTCCTCTTCTCTCCTCTCTCCTCCACTTCACCTTCATCTCCTCTCTCCTCCACTTCACCTTCATCTCCTCCTCCTCCACTTCACCTTCATCTCCTCCTCCTCCACTTCACCTTCATCTCCTCCTCCTTTTCATCGTCTCCTCTTCACCTCCTCTCTCCTCTCTCGTCTCTCCTTTTCATCTCCTCTCTCCTCTTCATCTCCTCTCTCCTCTCTCCTCTTCTCTCCTCCTCCTCCTCTTCATCTCCTCTCTCCTCCTCCTCCTCTTCATAGTCTCCTCCTCTCTCCTCCTCCTCCTCTTCATCTCCTCTCTCCTCTCTCCTCTTCTCTCCTCCTCCTCCTCTTCATCTCCTCTCTCCTCCTCCTCCTCTTCATCGTGTCCTCTCTCCTCTTCACCTCCTCCTCCTCTCTCCTCTCTCCTCCTCCTCCTCTTCATCGTCTCCTCTCTCCTCTTCACCTCCTCCTCCTCTCTCCTCTCTCCTCTTCACCTCCTCTCTCCTCTCTCCTCCTCTCTCCTCTTCACCTCCTCCTCCTCTCTCCTTTCTCCTCTCTCCTCTCTCCTCCTCTCTCCTCTTCACCTCCTCTCTCCTCTCTCCTCTCTCCTCTTCACCTCCTCTCTCTTCTCTCCTCTCTCCTCTCTCCTCTCTCCTCTCTCCTCCTCTGTCCTCCTCCTCCTCTTCATCGTCTCCTCTCTCCTCTTCACCTCCTCCTCCTCTCTCCTCACTCCTCTCTCCTCTTCACCTCCTCTCTCCTCTCTCCTCCTCTCTCCTCCTCCTCCTCTTCATCGTCTCCTCTCTCCTCTTCACCTCCTCCTCCTCTCTCCTCACTCCTCTCTCCTCTTCACCTCCTCTCTCCTCTCTCCTCCTCTCTCCTCCTCCTCCTCTTCATCGTCTCCTCTCCTGTGTGGTCCTGCTCTAATTATTCTCTCTCGTCTCTGTTTCTCCATAATGATCCTCACACCTGTGTCGTATTGTCCTACCCTCTCCGTTTCAAACCCTAAACACCTTTTTCCTATTAGCACTTTTCTCAGTCTCATTCCTCCTTCCTCGGAGGACCGGCTCGTTTTTCACCCTCACCGCGATCTTAATTTGGATCAATATTTGCACAGTTTCCCATTTTTTCCTGGATGTAATACGGTTTGATTGCCATAAAACGTCCTCTGTAGTGTTCTCCCGCTGGCTGGAAGTGATGGAGAGGCGAGTTGAAATGAGGAGATTTAAAGTGTTTGTTCTTTTATTGTGTGAAGTTTGGCAAATGTCTGCAAGAGTAAATAGTCTGTGTGTGTGTGTATGTGTGTGTGTATGTGTGTGTGTGTGTGTGTGTGTGTGTGTGTGTGTGTGTGTGTGCATGCAAGCACTGGTGTGTGCAGATTTATGGGACCACCAGTAAAGTGAGACAAGAAATGTCTTATTTTTTTCGGCTCAATAAACCTCGGTGTCCTTCAGAAACTATGTGCCAGGACAGCTCTGGTTCCTGACTCTCTCTCTCTCTCTCTGTCTCTCTCTCTCTCTCTCTCTCTCTCTCTCTCTCTCTCTCTCTCTCTCTCCCTGAAGAGTGAATGATGAAAAATGTATAGAACAAACCATATGTGATGACAATGGGAGCGTGTCTGGAGCAGAGTTGGGAAGCCGTGCGTAACGAGGAAGGAAGCGCTTCGGATCTCTGTGTGTGTGTGTGTGTGTGTGTGTGTGTGTGTGTGTGTGTGTGTGTGTGTGTGTGTGTGTGTGTGTGTGTGTGTGTGTGTGTGTGTGTGTGTGTGTGTGTGTGTGTGTGTGTGTGTGTGTGTGTGTGTGTGTGTGTGTGTGTGTGTGTGTGTGTGTGTGTGTTCTAATGATCGTGCTCTTCAACACTTGGAGAATAAAAACGTACCCAGCGTGATGATTGGTTGCAGCAGCTGACATCTGTTCATGATCGGAAGAACAAAGAGAGAGAGCGAGGCCGAGAGAGAGAGGTATCAAAAGTGAAACCTGTTGGAACCTGTTTCAGAAATGAGCTCGTAAATGATTTTTGTTACGGCTCAGAGTTGCCGTTAGATGATCGATTAAGCGCAGGGTGAAGCTTGGCAGAGGAAACGTCAGAATCAGATCATGCAGAGTGACATCACTGACGTCACACAGCTCAGCTATGTTTGTCAAATGATTGAAGGTGATGGTGCACACAGACTGAATGATGATCACATTCCATCCAGTTCTCTGACAGCAGACTGAAGCCCCTCCCACACTTGCACTGCACGCCCTAAAGTTTCTGTAAGTCTTGGAGAGAGCAGCACGTGTGATCGCAAATCGACCGCAAATTTTCCAGCCAGCCTCCAAAATAGAAGTCAGGGGTTTTTCTACGTCGGACGGCTTGCACCTTGCCCCACTGTTTTTGAATTTACATCGTTTATAGTGAGCGGCGTGCGTGGACGGTGTGTAAATTGGCAGTGTGTTGATGTTTGAACACAGCAGGAAATATTCAGGAGGATTCATTAAGAGTGAAGGGAGGTGGTGATGATGGGTGTGATGTGACTGGTGCAAAATCCCAGTGGGGGATTTTCTTGCATGTAGTAAAGCTGCTTCATACATACAATCAATCAGTCTTTATTTGGAAAGCTTCAATTCATAAGAAATGTTCTCTCAAGACGCCTTAGAAGAGCCGGTATTTGACCTTACTCTTTGTGATCTGACGAGCAACTCAGGGAAATGTCAAATGTCCGGGACAGGCTGTCCAGAAGTGAAAGTGGCTCTATAGTGGCTCTATTGAACTGTTCTTCATGTGTGAGACTGCAGCTGTCTCTGAGCCAGAAACTAACACATGAGCTCAGGTTTCAGACCAACGTCCCCCCCCCGCCCCCCCCCCCCCCAACCTCTGCCCTCCGTCCCGATACCTTCTGTGTTTTCATGTTCTCAAATTACGTCGTTTTTAATTGAGATATCTGGTGCCTTGTCTGGAGAGGATGTAGAGTTGGCCAAGGTTTGCAGCCACCCTAATTGTGTGAGTCATTCACACACACACACACACACACACACACACACACACACAAACAGAAATGTACGAGTGTGTGTATGAATGCACAGAGCCTGAATCAGTCTCAAAAGACACAATCTCCTTCACACAAAATCTCACCGACCCACTCATACACACACCGGGCAGCTGTGCCTGTCCTGCTGTGTGTGTGTGTGTGTGTGTGTGTGTGTGTGTGTGTGTGTGTGTGTGTGTGTGTGTGTGTGTGTGTGTGTGTGTGTGTGTGTGTGTGTGTGTGTGTGTGTGTGTGTGTGTGTGTGTGTGTGAGTAAGTGTGTGTGTCAGTGTGTTGTGGGTTTAGTGTTTTTACTGCCAGATTTGGCTGCTCAGGTTACACACGCAGCACTTTCTTACTAATGGTAGAAAAATGCACGGAGTGAACCTGGAGGTTTGCAGGAACTGCTCGGTTGGTGTTCACATGAAGTACGGGGGCCTCACAGGGGGGTTGTTTTCGGGTTCGGGTGGGGGGGGTATAGGGGGAGGGTCTCAATCATGATTTACAGAACATGAAAAAGATGCAGTTTCAAAACGAAGCCCAGAAATTAACCCCTCGTGCTCTTTGAATTATATTATTACTTTATCTCTGCTGGTCTGGACTCCTGTCCAAGTTGAAGTTTATCTTTCTTCTGCAGCCAGGATGAAGATATAAGTCAAGTTTATGCTCTTCAACATCTGTAGGTTTGTTGTGCATGCAAAGGTGTGAAACCTCTCCCACATCAGACAAACAGAGGAGGTCACTGTACAAGTCAAATTAAACCATGCCAAGTATGATTGCTTGTCTGTTAAATGTGCAATCAGTAAGATGTGTAGAGAGTGAAATGATAAAGTGACCTTACTATATGATCAGACATTAAGGAAACATGTTATGTTAAAGCTTCTCTGACAACAATGCACATCTCTCATGTCAATCAAAGTCCTCAGCCTGAGGCCAACAGGGACAGTGTGATCCCCTGATAAGAACCTTAGACCAGCAGCGTGCAGGGGGCCGCCTCAGAAATGTCACCTGTGAAGGCCAAGGTGTTGCAACACTAGTCACAGTTTGACAAAAATGAGTGATTGATTTGTTAACTCAGTCGAGAGAGCGCCATACCTCCTGGTTCTTTAAGCATCAGAGTCATTCTGTGTATCAGATGTGTTCAGCGTTCAGGTCCTCCTGTTGGAACATCACGCCGCCCGCACAGCGAGGTAGACAAAGCTGCTCCGCCCGGAATCAGGGTGGCATGTTGGAGGACAGAGATGTAAACATGCAGGCGTGTGTGTGTGTGTGTGTGTGTGTGTGTGTGTGTGTGTGTGTGTGTGTGTGTGTGTGTGTGTGTGTGTGTGTGTGTGTGTGTGTGTGTGTGTGTGTGTGTGTGTGTGTGTGTGTGTGTGTGTGTGTGTGTGGGTTCACCGGCGGGGTTGTGGGAGGAAGAATGGAGTTATGTTTCTTAAACTGTTCTCCACCTTGTTGTTGAGTCCAGTTGAGAAACACAACGTCAGATGCTCAAAGATCTATGTGCTGTATCTCTGTAGGTACATATCAACAAGAGAGGAGAGCACACACACACACACACACACACACACACACACACACACACACACACACACACACACACACACACACACACACACACACACACACACACACACACACACACACACACCACCCTCACAGCACCTCAGGAGGGGCCCCGGCCTCCATTTCACGGCTGTCTGTCCCACATCCTCCCGTTCCGCCTCGTTTGACTCCCAGAAAAGAGACGGAAAGAAGACGGACGGCATGAAGAAGACCGGGAGGGAAGAGACGAGTGAAGCGTCTGTTTTTTCAGTCTGAAGACGTCACGTCGACAAGTCTGGAAAACATGAAAGAAAAAGAAGTGAAGGTTTGGAAATACAGTTCAAAACAGTTTCAGGAGCCACGACTTGGACTGACAGTAAAACACCGTGGAGATACGGGGAGGTGAATGTACGACGTCCTTCGATATGAGGAACCCGTCAAAATAAGGCAAAGAAAAAAAAAAAGATTGCTTTCTTCATTCTGATTGGTTGACAGGCCTGAACCTTGAAATGAACAATAAGAAAACAACATAATCTTGAAGATGCCAATGAGATATTCTCTTCAACAGACTCCTCGGCTCTCTTGGGTCCCCCCCCCCCCCGGTTAACTTCCTGCAGGGTGCCTGGGTGGCCCTGGGTAATTGCCTCACATGTACCCTGACACGGCTGTGGTAGCATGAACTCCTGTATCCTTTCAAGGAGGATGCATCAGTGGAGTCTTTAACTGAAGTGAAGTGTTTCTCAGGTTTATCTCCTTTCCCACACCTTGTCCTCTCCTCTCTCCTTACTCCTCTCTCTTTGTCTCTTTAACGCTCCTCAAGAATTCGTTTCTCTCTCACAGTCGTAGTCCACGTGCTCCGCCGAGCGATGGAAGATGTCTTTTCTCTCGATCATCTTTCAGCTCCTCATTGTTCCCCCCGTCTGTTTGCCTCATGCTCCATTTACATCTGTGTATGTGCATCTTTGTGTGTGTGTGTGTGTGTGTGTGTGTGTGTGTGTGCCAAGTCAACCCCTCGCAGACCCCTAATGGATCTTAAATACCCTCTGCTAGCTTTAACTTCAATCCCGCGTATGAGATGCCATCTGTCCATCAGCGGGCCTTTCTCCTCCTGCAGGCCTGAGCAGTGAGTCACTCCGCCCTCAAACAGAAGTATTGCAGATGTTTTCTGTTCTAATGAGTCTCACTGAAGCTTGAAATCTCTTTTAATTTAGCTTCCTTAGATGCATTCCTTCCCTCAAACCTTCCTGCTCTTTTTCGTCCAGTGAGAGTGAACACATCAAATGCTCTCTTTTACTTCCATGCGTCTCTGTATTCTTTCTTTTCAGGGTGGAATTTTCCGATCGTTTCCTCTGCCAGCTGTTCTCTGAAAATGTAAAACAAACCTGTATTTCTCTCCAGGTTTCCACGGCAACTCTCCCACAGCCAACCTGAGGTGTAGCTTTCCTTCTCCGTGTGTGTTTTGGCGAAGCAGGCATCCTCCGAGTGAAAGAAATATAAGTGCAATAAGTAACAAATGAAGCAGATTTGATATGGCTCATTTGCAGCTCTGGTACTAATATTGTGAAGAAAAGCTCCGTCCTCAAGTAACTGAATATGTGAGGATGTGGGCTGCGTTAGAGGAACCCAGCTTTCTCAGTTTGTTTAATGTAATTAAGACCGAACGCCTCAGTGTGAGTCCAATAGTAACAAAAGATGTGGAGGGGGGGGGGGGGACGTGAGGGGGGAGGCAGGAAAGAAAAAATAAAAGACTTCCTGGTGATAATGAGAGAAAATGTGCAGAAGAGAGAAAGCAGAGCTGCAGAGACTGAGTGGAGAGAAGTTAACCTTCAAGTTTATGACATATATATATAACCAAAAACAATGACAAAGCCTGTCGGAAAATGTCCATCCATCAAAGTGCATGAGCCATCTACACATCCCTTTTCTTCCACTTATCGGGGGCCAGGTCGCGGTGGCAGCAGGTTAAGCAGACTGCCCCAGATGTCCCTCTCCCCAGCGACGATTTCCACGTCCTCCTGAGGCGTTCCCAGGACAGATGGGATATGTAATCCCTCCAGTGCGTTTTGCTTCTAGGAGTTCTCTTCCCAGTTGGATGTGACCCGAAGACCTCCAAAGGGAGGCGGATCCTAATCAGATGCACGAACCACCTCAACCGGCTCCTCCCCCTCTCTCTGAGGCTGAGTCCAGACACTCTCTGGAGGAAACTCATTTAGGCTGCTTGTATCTGCCATCTTCTTCTTTCAGTCACTACATGAAGCTCAAGCCTCAGGTGAGGGTTGGTCCAGTGGTAAATCTCCTGCCTCATTATGGTCCGGCACAACGCCCGCATTACTGCTGACGCTGCACCAATCCGTCTGTCACACTTCATTTTACCCTCACTCGTGAACAAAACCCTGAAATACTTAAACTCCTTCACTTGAGGCAGAGGCATAGAATGACTATTTTTAAGAAAAGGAAAGAGAACACCTTCATGAAGTCGGGTTTTAGTTCCACATGTTCTAGCTTCAGCAACAACATGAGAGGGTGAAGCCGGGAGAGACATGAGAAAGGCTTCAACGAGTCCTCTCGAGGAGACACTTACTGCTCTTAGAGCGCTGCTTAAACGAGATGTATCCTCTCCCCCCCAAAACTTAACAACCACCAACTACCAAGCACAAACCCCCCCCACTCCCCCTCCCCCTCCCCCTCCCCACCCCACCCTACTTCTGAAAAGACATGAGGTGCTCCAGTATCCTCGCATGCCAGCTGCATAGCTCCCTTACACTCCAACCACTCCACGTTCAGATAGGGAGGAGAAAGAGGAGGAGAGGGGACGAAAGAGGAGACGATGCAAGAAGAAGAAAGGAGGAGAGGGATTAAGGAAGATGAGGAGGAGGCAGGGAGCGGGACAAATGGAGGAAAGAGTCACAACTTCATCAAGAGGAATTTAATTATTCTTTATCAATCAAACAGGACCGACGGACATGCACTAATGGAGAGATGTCAGAGTGATGGGGCTGCACATAGGGGGCCCCTCGAGCAGTCGGGGGTTCACCCCTGCAGCCATCAGACCAATCAGCAAACTTTGGTGTGTAGGGCCTTGGGTAAGGAACCGGAGGAAGAAACAAATGTGCAAATGTTGGTCAGACTGAGGGAGAGCGCACCAGGTCCAGCTGATCCTGCAGATCAGCCTCCATCCAGGACACACCTCCTGCAGCGATCATACAGAGGGACAAAAAGCAGCAAGCCAAAGACTATCAGAGGCCTGCTGGTGATGGTCGTCACCCAGTGATCAGAAAATGACACGAGTCAGGAAGACGAAATGTCGAAATATTCTGAATATAAACCAATAAGATGGGCTGCACGTTTGACCCCTGCCCTTTGATGCGTAACTACCCCTCTCTCTTTTCCCCAAGTTTTCTGTCTGTCTTCAGCTGTCCTATCATCGAAGGCAAAGGCAAAAAAATGAATCAAAACACATAAACACGAGAACCACTTCATCTGGATGTTAAGATGAAGAATAAAAAATGAAGGAAGGAAAAGAGAAGCGAGTTGGAAAGAGGAGATGAAGAAGGAGGACATTGAAGAGGAAGTCAGGAGAGACGTTGGCGAGTAGAAAGAGCGAGAATAAAGGAGAGCGGGCGGAAAGGAGAGTGAATGAGAGATGGCGGGTATTCGTGTCTGATCAGAGCGGTTAGCAGGGGAGCTGTGTACTCGTGAATAGAAGCTTAGTGGCCATTATTCAGTCTGGAGGATTTGTCCTGTTCACTATTGTTACCCTCAGGAGGGAGCAGCACACACACACACACACACACACACACACACACCCTCACACACACTCACACGCACACACACACACACCCTCACACACACACACACACACACACACACACACACACCCTCACACACACTCACACGCACACACACGCACACACACACACACACACACACACACACACACACACACACACACACACACACACACACACACACACACACACACACACACACACACACATGCTCTCTTTCTCTTTCTTTTCCTCAATTTTTCTGATAGTTTCAGTTTATTTCTTGGTGTTTTTATCACATACAAAGACAGATGCACCGATGACTAAAATGCCATCAAACATGGACACAGCCCGCCCCCCCCCCCCCCCCCCCCGCCTCCCACCCTAACCTCCATAATGGACTCATCTATTGACAGCACTGCTTGTTCGCTGAAGGAGTCTTTTCTCATTAGGGCTGGGATTTTGTCGCGGACCCTGCAGGCTCCTTTGTCCCACTCAGGGCATGTTATTAGCCCTTTCTGCTGTAACGACCACCCCCCTCCCACCATCATCCCCACCCCCCCCGGCTGAATAGACCTGAGAGGAGTGGAGAGCGTATCCAGGGGCAGAGAAGGTTCTGGCAATTAGCAAAGACATGTTTGAAGAGAGGAGGGAAAGGAAAGAATGGAAGAATCAGAGAGCGGACCGTCGCTACAAAAAGGCTTCTTTTGAAGTTTTTGAAACTTTTGTCTGCTTTTTTTTACTGCATCATCAAAGCCAAAGACTTGTTCTTCTGCACGCAACCTCCCTCCTCCTCCTCCTCCTCCTCCTCCTCCTCTTCCCTCTTTCTCTCTTTTTTTCTCCCCCTGATTTTCTCTCAAACGTTACTCCTCTCCCCGAGAATGCGTTTGTGTCGGCGCTGAAAAGCTCGACATCTTCTGCAGCCGCTTTGATGTCTTAATGACGACGTGAAGAGCGAGTCTTTCTCAAGGATTTCCTCCTTTCGTCCGCTTTTCTCACTCCTCAGATTCCAGCAGTTACATCTGCCGTTTTTTTCGATTGCACTCGGCTGACAACAAGCCGACGAGATGCAACAGAAGAATGCAGGAAAAAGCAGACATGGTCAAACTTGTTCCACTTATCAAACAGTGTATCAGAGTCTGAGTATCCTGAAGCTGTTTTTTTATCTGGTTTTGATAAAGTCTTGTTTCCCGTGCGGGTGACTGAACTTGTTTTTAAAGCTGCCACCGTCCCACATCGCGGCGCCAGGAAGTTTGATCAAATGCTTTATCTCTCAGAATTCACAAGAAAAGCTGAAGTGAAAAAATAAACTGATTACAGAAAATGAGTTCAGAGTTTCCCCCCGCCATCTTTTAGATACATTAAATACATTTTAAGGGAACGGGACGCGACCCTTTGCGGTACAGTTCGTCTCAGACGCAGCGCCAGGAAGTGCGCCTACAGTTGATCTGGTACCTGGTGTTGAAGCGTGACATGATGCCACTGGGACTCTCTGGGAGGGAGAGATCATCGATGAGTGATCTACATCAACTTTTCAAAAGAGAGGCGCGGTCACTGCGGCCTGTCGATGGGCGTGTCTCAACAGAAACCATCCGTTTGTGCTTTTAAGACCATTTGGAGAGGATCAGACGAGGAGGGAACTTTCTGAGCTATCTTCTGCTTTTGTTAGGATTTGTCAGTTTGCTTTCAGAGCGTTTAAATCAGACGGTGACTCTCTCAGCAGAAGCAGCGTCGCTCACTGTGGATGACTCGATGAAGGAAAGATGGTGGTACATCCGTGAGAAGTTGTCGGACTTTTACCTGGGTGAAAGTCGACAGAGCCTGCAGCCGTCCTGCTGCCGGGCAAACATGACGTGCTTGCAAGCAGAGAGGCCTTAAAGGCGGCTGTGGCTCAGTTGGTAGAATCGGTCGTCTCTCAACGGGAAGGTCGGGGGTTCAATCCCCAGCTCCTGCAGCCACATGTCCAATGTGTCCTTAAGCAAGACACTAAAGCACAAGTTGCTCCTGCTAAAGACTAGAAAATAACTATACAAGCTCAAGTCCAAGTCGAGAGCATTAGATTAACAAGCGAGGGTGAGTCCAGACTTTATGGTCTGGGGTGGCATAACATGGGCCAGGTGTCACATAACGACTTCGAGCATTACAGCGTCTAAGAAATGTTCAGAATCAAAACAAAGGTGTTTTTTTATTTTTTAATGTCAGAGTCCCCCCCTCTCCAGTGTTAGGGGAAGCACTGGAAGACTGTTGAAATGATGTGTAATTAGAAATAGACAATGTGTCTGTAAAAGAAGCAGCAGCTCTGACAGACTGCTTTTGTTTGGAGGCATCAGGTGTGTTTGTCTGCGTGTGCTTACTTGTGTGGTGTCGCTGCATTCCTCTGCATTATATTTCACATTATGTGCATGCACAAACTGTTTCCTCCTGCTCTCTGATAGTGTGTGTGTGTGTGTGTGTGTGTGAGGTGTGTGTGCAGTTTGTCCCCATGGTTCTTATGCAAACACAGTGAGGGTTGTGCGGCGCCTCTCCTATTGGCCTCGAGTTTGATCTGTGTGACAGCATGCTGAAAACTGATACACACACACACACACACACACACACACACACACACACACACACACACACACACACACACACACATACACACACACACACCATGACCAGTATATCGGCTCCACTTTTAGTGATCTGACTTTATATTTCAGTTGTGCTCATGAGTATAAACTTCTGTTTTTTTGTCGAGATGTCAACAGTTTTAGATTGTGCACACCTCTGAACCTTTCAGTGTGTGTCCCCTCAGAGCGGGCTGTAAACTTTCATTTGTGCCGATGTTCTTCTGGAGAAAAGGTTAATGTAGGATGGCGTCACAGTAATCTGTCAATATGTCATCTGAATGGATTTTAAAGGATGTCTGCGTCTAACATGCATGACGTCCGTCGACCTTTGGATGACCTTGAGGTACGGAGATGTTCAGACAGCAGCTCCTCTCCTGATGCACGGTGTCGTTTAGCTGAAGCTGTTTTAGAGTGTAAACATGAAGCGAGTGTGTACACATCAACTCTTCGCCTCTTCTCTCGCTGAAGCCTTCCTGTTGTGTGTGTGATGATTACGCTCACGGAGCTGGCATCGCGGTGAGTCATGGAGACGTGGCCACGGCGGTGCATCATGAGGTGCAGGTTGGTTTTTACATTGTAAAATATTTGTTCATCAAAGGCGGCCTGTCAGCGTGCAGCCTCACACTGCAGAGCGCGCCAACGCCTTTGATGTTGAAGAAGACGGCGGCACATAAACTCCAGCACTCGCACAAGGGCGTGTACACACACACACACACACACACACACACACACACACACACACACACACACACACACACACACACACACACACACACACACACACACAGGTTCAGGAGGTGCTTTGATGTGTGCTTTGTCCTGCAGGGATCACAGTGGGCAGAGCTCTAATAATTGATGATGTGTAGGTGATCATGATAACACAGGATGGGAGGAGTTAACAGCATCCCTCAGGGTGAACCTTGTGTTGTCTTTAACCCGTGGACGTGGCGTTGATCTACTTCCTGTTGGACAGGAAGGTGACAAACACCGGCGGTTAGCTTGTGCTAGCGTGTGTTAGCTTGCAGTGTAGGTACAAGCAGTAAACGTACACACTACATCCTGCAGGGGGCGGGGCTTCTGGGGGCGATGAGCCCAGGAGGAGGGGCCCAGTTTGAATGATGTGTTTTAACAGTCTGAAAAATAATATACAACATTTTCTTTTACATGTGAAAGGCTTTTCATGAAGTGCTTGAAAAGCCGTACTCAAACGAAAACGAGTCGCAGTGGAGTAATGAGGTCTGCGTGATGTTTGAGAGGGAGAGCCGCCGTTTGTAGGAAAGCAAAAGCAGAAGCGTTCTCCTCCACAGAGGTCGAGACTTCACCTCCAACACCTCGAGTCGTGAAAATGAATTCAGGAATGAAAGAGAGAGAGAGAAAAAAGGTCAAACGGGGAGAAAAACTACCGAAGCCCTAATGAGAAGATGTTTAACTGGAGTATAATTTGAAACCAGCGGAGCAGGGTGGGCCGTGGTCGAGAATGATTGAGAGTTCAAAGGGCCGGGACGAGGCCGGCGGTGTGGGTTTCAAAGGCGGCGCGTGGCGATGGATGTGAGAGATTTGTTAATTCAGTAAAGCAGAGCGCCGCCTTGATGTTGACTAGAGTTACACAGGCGGCAGCTGGAAGAGCACACACACACACACACACACACACACACACACACACACACACACACACAGACGTATGAATGCAGTCACACACACATTTAAAGTATGTGATGTGTACGGTCAGATGCTCAAAGAACCGCCGGCCGATGCACTAATTCACATTTTAATGTTTCACACATTTATCTGCACACTTTAAATGACTTTAAATTCTATAAAGGCAGAATGAAAACGCAGGTGCATGTACATATAAACACAGGTAACCCCCCTCACATAGACGCCGTGTCTTTAAGTAACGTTGTGCAATCGACAGTGGACAGAAACGCGGCTGCACGCTGCTGAAGGTGAGATCGTCTATTTTGGGGATATGACAACTTTCATAAGCTGGGATGGTTTGAGGTCGGAGCAAAAATAACTTAATATATCTGGCAGTGCATCATCCCCACCCCCTTTTTAAAATAACACACATCTATAAATGTTGTGTTCAGAGGAGCTGCTGGTCCCTGTGATCCTTTATAACAAGGTGCATGATGGGAAAATGTTTTGTAGGGGGCGTAAGTGTGCAAAAGGGAAAAGCAAAGATTATGAAGAGTTAGGAAAATAATCCTCATTTTGAAGCTTCTTCTTTATTTCAGTCGTCAGAACTAAATAAAACTTTGACACCAGGTTCTTCATTTCACCTCTTTGTGAACCCGACACAGAGGCGATTCAACATGTTGAATCTGCGTCAGTCAGAGGCAGCTCTCTGATTGGCTGTTCAGAGGTTTCTCTCCAGCTCTCCTCTCAGGTTCAGTAAAGCCTCTTGAGCATGTCTCTGTAGTCTCCATGCTTTCACCCATTAGTGAGGTTTCTCCTTATTTGTCTCCTCCTCCTCTTCTTTTCTTTTTCCACTAAAAGACCAAGAGCTGACAACGCCAGCGCCATATTCACCTTCTTATCAGACATTATTCTCCATTAGTAGACGACCTATAATACGAGTGGTGAGCGACAATGGTGTGAAAATGGTCTTCTTGTATCAGAACAACGGACTACTGCCCCCTGCTGGCATGGAGAGTAATTTCCCCTCATGAGCAGAACGTACGTGGTGATTGGCCGTCGGCTGTAGTCTTTGCGGTGTGTTCAAGTGCAACTTTTTGGCTAAGACGTGAAGGGACGCCGCAGTCACTAGTTTGTGTTTCAGGGCCTGCACAGACCCACACACCGTACTCTGATGTTTCTATATCACACTTTCATCTTTTTGTGCCTTTAATGGAGAGATGGGACAGTGGATAGAGTCAGAAACCAGAGAGAGAGAGGACAGTGGATAGAGTCAGAAACCAGAGAGAGAGAGGACAGTGGATAGAGTCAGAAATCAGAGAGAGAGAGGACAGTGGATAGAGTCAGAAACCAGAGAGAGAGAGGACAGTGGATAGAGTCAGAAACCAGAGAGAGAGAGGACAGTGGATAGAGTCTGAAACCAGAGAGAGAGAGAGGACAGTGGATAGAGTCTGAAACCAGAGAGAGAGGACAGTGGATAGAGTCAGAAACCAGAGAGAGAGAGGACAGTGGATAGAGTCAGAAATCAGAGAGAGAGAGGACAGTGGATAGAGTCAGAAATCAGAGAGAGAGAGGACAGTGGATAGAGTCAGAAACCAGAGAGAGAGAGGACAGTGGATAGAGTCAGAAATCAGAGAGAGAGAGGACAGTGGATAGAGTCAGAAACCAGAGAGAGAGAGGACAGTGGATAGAGTCAGAAACCAGAGAGAGAGAGAGGACAGTGGATAGAGTCAGAAACCAGAGAGAGAGAGGACAGTGGATAGAGTCTGAAACCAGAGAGAGAGAGGACAGTGGATAGAGTCAGAAACCAGAGAGAGAGGACAGTGGATAGAGTCTGAAACCAGAGAGAGAGAGGACAGTGGATAGAGTCAGAAACCAGAGAGAGAGAGAGGACAGTGGATAGAGTCAGAAACCAGAGAGAGAGAGAGAGAGGACAGTGGATAGAGTCAGAAATCAGAGAGAGAGAGAGGACAGTGGATAGAGTCAGAAACCAGAGAGAGAGAGAGGACAGTGGATAGAGTCAGAAACCAGAGAGAGAGAGAGGACAGTGGATAGAGTCAGAAATCAGAGAGAGAGAGAGGACAGTGGATAGAGTCTGAAACCAGAGAGAGAGAGAGGACAGTGGATAGAGTCTGAAACCAGAGAGAGAGAGAGGACAGTGGATAGAGTCAGAAACCAGGGAGAGAGAGAGGACAGTGGATAGAGTCTGAAACCAGAGAGAGAGAGAGGACAGTGGATAGAGTCAGAAACCAGAGAGAGAGAGAGGACAGTGGATAGAGTCAGAAACCAGAGAGAGAGAGAGACAGTGGATAGAGTCAGAAACCAGAGAGAGAGAGAGAGGACAGTGGATAGAGTCTGAAACCAGAGAGAGAGAGACCACATGGTTTCATCTTGAACCTGAAGTGTTAAACTTTGCTTGAAACACCCTTCATGAGTGTAACGCATGAAGGGTGAGCGCTGAGAAAACAAACGCCAGGTGGACACGGGGGCCTAATGCTCACCTGGTGAAACGTCCTCGCTGCTCTCATTTTAACTCCAATGTGAAGTCTGTTCAGTTCATTCAGAACTCCGTGCGTCCCCGTCTGCAGCTCTTCAGACTCAGTATGTGGACACACACTCTGTTTCCACTCCTGTGATCTCAGAGGCCTCCTGTGAGCAGCGGACATGAAGTCATTCACTAATTCCTCTGAATCATTTCTGTCCTTGAAGGAATCGCCTCCATCATGTTACTCTGCCGGGACAGGGGGGCAAGGTTTTTGTGCTCATGCTGTACGTTTGACAAATTACTGCATGGCGTCCATACTGTCTCTATTTTAAAGACAGATTTTGGTCCTTGTTCACCACTTGACCCCGCTGCTGCTGCGTCAGTGAAGTGTGAACAGTGATGTAAAACAGCAACGTGAACCAGCGCGCGTCGACACGAGTGTGGAAAATAGCGTGCAAGAAAGCAAGCGGAGAAAAGAGAGAGAGACAGAGAGAGAGAGAGAGATAGACAGAGAGAGAGAGAGAGAGAGAGAGAGAGACAGAGAGACACAGAGAGAGAGACAGAGAGACACAGAGAGAGAGAGAGAGACAGAGAGACACAGAGAGAGAGAGAGAGAGACAGAGAGACAGAGAGAGAGAGAGACGGGGAAATCATAAATGAACTTAACCAGATACGTTTGTTTTTGCAAACACACACACACACACACACACACACACACACACACACACACACAGAAAACAGAATCTCGATCCTTCACTGTATGTTTTCAGATCTCATAAAGCCCGTCGCTGGCCGGCGTTTACGAGCGAGCGTGTGGAACCACTCGTGTGTTATTCCATGGCTCTGTTGATAGTTTACGCTCTGACACAGTCCATGTCCGAGCGCACGGAGAGGCCAGGCTGCTCCGTATATTTTCTCACTCTTGGTTTTCTCGACTGTTTTCGTGTCCTAACCAAACCCAGACCTTGTTGATAACCTGAACCTGACCGCCAAGGCTACATGGCCCGTGCCTGAGCGCAGAGTCTGAAAACACACCAGAGCTGATTCTGGGAGAGAGTGCGCTGGAAAAAGGATCTGGACGTACTGACGCTGTGTAGAAAGCCGTGGCATGTTAATCACACATTGTGTATTTGGATAATATCAGACGGAGATGGAAGGGGGGCGGGATTTGTGCTGTGTCAGCTGGAAGCGACGCCGTCGAACTCTCGCTTCCTTCCCCTCAGGCGAGGGAGGATTAATGATTCACGGAAATATTCAGAAGTCAGAATCAGTTTATTATGTCGTACTTTAGTGAGCCCTCGTGGAAAACGTTCCTTTTTTTTCATTCTTGCAGGGAGGACATGTGAAGGGTTTGACATGCAGGAGGGCAGAGAGAGATAGAAGCACTTTTCAGACCGTTATTTAAACAAGAGCGCCGTAACTAAAATCAGCCGTCATCCTGTATTTGCGCAGCGGGAGCTTCACATACACACACAGTCAAACATACACAAACACAGCGCTGCGTTCTCCTACTGTCTCAGCTGAATCCATCTCTGTTACTAACAGAGAAGGTGAAGATGAAACGTCACCTGTGACACCTAGTGTTTAAAATGGGTACTGCAGTCCAAGTTCTAATCATTGTAGAGAGCTGTCTCCCCCCTCTATAGAGTCCATGCTCACTCAGGTCACCATGTGGTGGACTCTGAAGCTTCAGTGTTTATCCAGCTCTGCATGGGTCTGTAAACCTTTCTGTGTTCTAACCTCTCTCCATTTTTCAAAAGCATCTCCAATATTGATCCTAGTTTGAGCACGTTTCTGCTCGTGGAGCTTATTAGAAACATGCAGAGGCTTTTTAGGTCGGGTACAATCACTTCTATCTGAACCACTTCTCTTGACCGCTTCCATCACTGCAACACCTGTTGACCTGATAACTGCTCTCATATCTGACAAACCGAGGGGCGTCCAAAACGGCCGTGTGGGGGGGTCTTAAAAGCGCCTACCTTCTCTGGTCCAAACAAATCCAGAGCATTCAGGAGCAGAATCTAAAGTTAGAAGGAGGACATACTGGCTGCTGCATTGTTGTCAGAGAAGCCAGCACTTCAACATAGCATGTTTCCTTAATGATCAGATAGTAAGATACCTTTATCATCTCACTCTCTACACAGCTCACTGATTGGACCTTCAACCTGATTCAGTGTGAACAATAGCTCTAACTACATGCAGTCGCTGCTTCTTATGATATGAATGAAAACAGGACAGGGTCATGGTTAGGCTGACAATATAACACAGCTGTACACTGGGTCTATAAAAGCTTCAACGCTGAGGGGTCTGGAACTATTTTCAGCCTGTAGGGGTGGCACATTTCACTTCCTGGAGCAGGATTTTATAGCTAACACTTTTAGCCAAAACTCAGTGTCCTGGCTTAAATTAGTTACCTGGAAGTGTTTTCATGTTGAGGACTCAGTCAAAGGAAGCGGGAACATTTGGGGCTTTTCTGTTCTCAGTATTTTTATTGTCCTCCAACACTTCGCCTTCTGCCTGACCTTCATCTGAAGCCAACTGCGCTCAGCTCCACTCTTCACGGTTACGCTGTTGAAACTCCAGATGTTCTGAGCTGTGATTCTATTAATAATCACTTTGTAATAAAACGACCTGTTTCATCTGAAGGACACGCTGTGAGTGTAGTTTGAGGTTACCTAATCAAACACATGGGTCGTCAACTTAAACCAACCTTTACCATCACACAAAAAGAAAGACATAGGAGCTGATTTCATGAAGGAAACTTTCACAGCATTCAAAACTGTTTTTCAAAAAGATAAACGCTAAATGGACTTGAGCTTGTAGATTTCTTTTCTAGTCTTCTACCGACTCAAAGCGCTTTAACACCGCAGGTCACACCTACACATTCACACCCTGATGGTAGAGGCTGTTCATACTCATTCATACACCGCTGACAAAGCAGTGGGAGCAACTCAGGGTTAAGGTCTTACCAAAGGAAATATCGATATGTGGCTGCAGGAAGTTTTGGAGCTTCGGGTTGGTCGACGACGACGACACAGGGCGACATGTGAAATTCTACGTCATATTTTACAGAATTAGTTCACGCCTTAAGGATCCTTGTTGTGGGGCGCTGGTGGAGGAGTGGTTAGGTAGTCGCTCCATGTACAGACCCTGGGTTTGACCCTGTGGCTCCTTTCCCTCATGTCATTCCCCACTCTCTCGCTCTCTCCCTGATTTGTGTGTTAGTGGAAACACAGATGAACACAGTCACCCTCCTCCCTCATGTACACACACACACACACACACACACACACACACACACACACACACACAGGTGTCTGTAATTAGTGTGTTTAGCCCGTTCATGGCAGAGGATCAAACTGCGGTGTGTTCAGCTTCAGGGTATACAGCACTTAGAGTTTAACACAAGTTTACACACACACCTTCATTCTTTATTTTCTCTCTTGTTATCTCGCCGGCACACAAAAGGTGTTTGTGTTTTGGTCTGCAGGTGATTCACACCTCTGAGTAGAGACTCAAGCACTTGCATATTCAGTATATTCAGTGTTTGTTTCTGCAGGGAGAGAGCGCAGATGGTCAAGGCAGGGCGCAAAGGATTATGGGTCAGATAAGCTTCAAATGTTCAACATCTCGGATCTTACTTGAGAATACACACAGTTGGTTTGGTGCTGCCGCCGTAAGCAGAAGTTACGTATCCAGACCAGGTGTGCACAAGGTTATGTGAGCAGAATGCTGCTGCTGCTCAGAAGTACGAGCGCTCAGCTTTTCATTCTGATGAGCGGGCAGCTTTCTGTTCAAAACTGTTCTCTATAAATGAGTCCACAGATCTGCAACAAGTCATCACTCACAACTGAAGCGAGCCTCTACATTGGCTGTCTGTTGCCATGTGACTCTTATAACACTTCAGAACCACAAGATTCAGAAATGTGTCACATGATCCATGTGCCGTTGGTTTTGTTTCCCTGAGCTCAGGCTCTCAGGCGTACTGTGGCTCACTTGTGTCCATCCAGCTGGTCACTTGTTGTCTTGAGTTGTTGTTGAGTCATTTCAATCAGCCTCCTATAAGATCTGTTGACTGTTAAGAACACTTTGGCCCTGTTCAGACCGCCGTTTCAAGCCGTGATATTTACGCCCATGTGACATTTTGTCTTCAATCTGAATTTCGCTGAGACGTAATAGGGGACGAACTGATCCCCTCATCTTCAGAGGTAGTAACAGAGGAGAGACGTTATCAGCTGAGCCAGCAAGGGGATCGCTGCGCTGTGTGTGTGTGTGTGTATGTGTGTGTGTGTGTGTGTGTGTGTGTGTGTGTGTGTGTGTGTGTCTGTCTGTGTGTACAGCTCCCGCTGTGCCGTGCTCCTGCATCCCCAAAATGCAACGTGATTCATTCCATCATTAATTTAACATGAATGTACAAAGACGGGTGACGGCTCGGCTTAGTCAGGTCACTTTTGTGCAAAAAACAAAGCAGTCTGAGAAAGGGTTAATAAGAGAGAAAACATGTTGAAAGATGAGCTGCTAGCCTCTTAGCTTGTGGCTCGTGTATCCCAGTGTGATGTGCAGTGGAGCAACCTGCAAAACACAAAAACACATGAATGGGGGCGAAATTAGCGACGAGCTAAGAGGCTAAAGCTGAGCCCTTTTTAAAGCTTTTCTTCCTAAATGTGTCATAAAACATACATTTAGAGGAAACAGTGATAAACTATTCAACTAATATAAGATAGAAATGACTCCTCGATTCACTAATTCAGTCCCATTGATGTGTATTGCAAGCAGAATGTTTGAAGTGCAACTGAGCTGCAGGGATTCGCTCTTTGACCGTTAACGTTCCTCGTGCGATCCGGTCTGAGCTGTTCAGACGTGGAACTACCTCAAACAAAGCTCTTTAATTGGCTCTCGCTGCGGCCTAATTTACCTAATTGGGATTTAAACTTTGGACGCTTTGTTCCACTAAATAAAGTTTCAGGACTGATGTGGATCAGTGATGAAATGAAAGAGAGCAGAGACTTTTGGAAGAAGTGAAAGTGGTTTCTCTCATGTTCCAATTCTTCAATACGGATCACGACTCTCTGCAGCTCTCATATACAGACAAACCTGGAGGTCCTGCCCAGCCTCTGTTCTTCTTCTTCTTCTTCTTCGTCTGAAACCTGAAAGACTCTTTTTGTTCCACACATCCTGAGCCTCTTTCCCCTGAATCTCCTGCCAGAACAACTTTTCTTAATCACCACAAACCCCCAATAACTCCAGAAAGCCATTTCTGTGTAAATGTGCATGTGTCTATTTTAGTAAGCCCTGTGTGTGTGTGCGTGTGTGTGTGTGTGTGTGTGTTTAGAAGTGTAATTGGCTCACACACACACACACAGAGGTTTGTACCAAATAGGTCAGAAAGCTGGAAGCAGTTCCCGGCTGAGCGTTGACGTGTGTTCATGTTTCAGAGAGCCGGAGCTCGGTATGGCACAACGTGAAATCCATTTGTAAATAGAGTCGTAAAGTTATCTCTCGTAAAAAGTTTGTTGTTGTCCTGGCCAGGTCCGTGTGTGTGTGTGTGTGTGTGTGTGTGTGTGTGTGTGTGTGTGTGTGTGTGTGTGTGTGTGTGTGTGTGTGTGTGTGTGTGTGTGTGTGTGTGTGTGTGTGTGTGTGTGTGTGTGTGTGTGTGTGTGAGAGTTCAACAGAAACACTTTGGAGTTAAACATATTTACCTCATGAGGATTCTTCAGACTACAAATTGGTTCTCTGTGAGTTAGTCGGTGTTGTAACGATGGTGTTGGGGAAATGTCATCATCTCAGACACACGTCATCACGACTCGCTAAACACACACACACACACACACACACACAGCTGTTAATCTGTCATGTAAGGCCATGTTGTCGCTCCCAAAGAGTAGCAGTTAACTATAATGTACGATTGTCTGTTCTGCTGTTACACTTAATAAATCTCCCTCTCTGCACCGACGCCTTCCCCCCCCCCTCGGTCTTTTCATCTCTCTCCCCCGCCGCCTCCTGACCTCGTCTTAAAGTCAGTCACTTCCCGTCATGTTCCCTCTCTTTCTCCGTCGCAGCCCCTTTCAGCGTCTCTCTCTCATGCTGCTAATGGAGGACGGTGTAGCAGCAACAGTTACAATGATTTCCATACGGCTGCACAGCTTCTCCACGGGCGAGAGTGTAAATCACAGTGACGTGTGTGTGTGTGTGTGTGTGTGTGTGTGTGTGTGTGTGTGTGTGTGTGTGTGTGTGTGTGTGTGTGTGTGTGTGTGTGTGTGTGTGTGTGTGTGTGTGTGTGTGTGTGTGTGTGTGTGTGTGTGTGTGTGTGTTTTTATCCTACAATGGTGTCTTATTTTTAAAAAAAAGGATTTTAAAAATATATTTTTGGCCGTGTTTTAAAGAGTGAAACTTCAGTTTAACTGAAGAATAATTTTAACAAATGTGACCTGTCTAACAAATGTCAAACTGTGTTCATCACACATTTCTAGAGACATTCCTGATGTATTTCCTGCGCACTCTCCGCCTTCCTCTTGGTAAAAAAAAGAAAGAAGCGCTGCACGCTGTCCCTGTAGCGCCCGGTGATATCTATAGGCAGACGACAGAACCACTCCTGCTGTGTGTGTGACGGCCCTGTGGCCTGTTGGGTTGAGCCTTCTCTCTTCTTGTGTTGCAGGTTTGTGTAATTTGTAGGCGTGGCCGTCCAATCAGGCTGACTGAGATCACCTGGGCCCGATGCTCACACTCGATATAAAAGCTGCCTCCTTAGTGTGGGAGAGGCTTTCTGCATGCACCTCGTTTGGTGACTTTGTCTTCCTTCTCCATCAATCACATGCACCATAAACATAAGCTTTCACCTTTCGTTCAGAGTTTTGTAAATCAGTTTAATTCAGTGTTATTTCAGTGTCTGTCCCTTCATGACATGCAGTTTGACTTCTGGGTCAAAGCCCGGCGAGGGGACTGTGGAGCATGCTCAGAATGGCTTGTCCAATTTGGTGTCTGATTGAGGTGTGTAACTGCATCATCTATAGGTGTGCACGTCCGACTCGAGAAACTCCACTCGGTGCGATTTCAGTCGGACTGACATGTTGGCATGCATTTGAAAAGCATGATTTTTAAATCTTCCATGACTATTTCATGGTCGTTCTGTTCAGTGCAGTCGGGTTAAGCTTCACTTCTGGACTGCAAACTGCAATCAGACAAACAGTCCCTGACTCAAAAATAACTCTACTCCAGGGACTCGGGTTTAACTGAACAATGGGTTTCCTTTCCAGTGTTTGTAAAATGTGTTTACTCGCGGTAGCTCCCGACTGAATTATGAAGTAAAAACATCGAGTCGGGATGAAACGTGATGCGAGCTGCATGAAGGCTGAAGCTGTCAGAGGGTCGTTTTAAAGGAATAACAGCGGTTTACTGGTTTCTTAAGATACACAAACTCACGTCAGGCTGGTTTCGACCGCGACGCTCAAACAACGAGCGGTCAGTCAGAGCCGACACACACACACACACACACACACACACACACACACACACACACACACACACACACACACACACACACACACACACACACACACACACACACACACACACACACACACACACAGAGCAGTTCAGTCCACATATCCAGTGTCTCTATATTAAAACCTGGAAGGACATGACCCTTTAGGAAAACACTGGCCCCCTGGACACGCTCACACACACACACACACACACACACACACACACACACACACACACACACACACACACACAGACACATAGAGGACTGTTGGGACTCGTATTTCTGAGCCAGCTCTTGTCCAATTGCTGCCTTTTACTCTACAGAGCTTAAAGTAAATACATGAAGGGGTTATATAAATACACACACACACACACACACACACACACACACACACACACACACACACACACACACACACACACACACACACACACACACACACACACACACGGGGGTACCCAGCCAGTGAATGTGTGAAATGTAGCACACTGTAGACCCCCCAACACCCCCTCTCCCCCCGTAGATTAAAAGAGACTCGATTGAAAAGAAACAAACTGGCAGAAAATGAAAGAAGTGTGAGTGAGTGAGGGGCCGGCTTCAGAGAGGGGAAGAAAAATAAAGAGAAGTATGGCAGATAAGAAAATGTCTCTTTGGTCATGACACATAGCTCCAGGACTCAGAGCAAGGGGGGCGGGCGCAGCATCTATGTGGATGATAAAAAAGGATGGATGTGTGACCCTAGACTACCTAGAGGACCAAACTAAAAACATTCCTGATATTTGCCTTTTCTTGCATGCACCTCTGAAGCTCCTTCAGTCAGTGATCGACTAGTGATGCCTTAGTGTTCTTTGTTCCAGATCCAGTCAGAACATTTGTGTTTCTGCTTCTTGGCTGTAGATTACATCTCAAATGGTTCCCCAGGTGTTTGTTGTTTACTTGTTGTGTGTTCTGATTGTACCTTGCTTTGTGTATGAATGGACCAGGTGGTAAATGAGTTTCCCCCCTCTGGGTGTTAATAATGTTTTCTAATGTAATCTAATTAGCCGCCTTTAGCTCGTCTGACTGATGGATTCACAGTCATTTTCTTCCTCTATGCGTGACTCTGTGAGTATTCAGGGCCATGTGAGAGTGTGCGTACGGATTAGCTTTAAAGGCAAAGTATCTGGCCGAGCATGAGGAGGTGGAACAGGATCAGAAGAAAACACTTTGTTTATTAAAAACATCTGAAGCTGTGTGTGTGTGTTCAACCTCACGATCACTCCTGAGCGTACGGTCCAACTGCACGCTGCTCTAACAGCCTCTGCAGAGACGCTACATGACTGATACCACTTTGTTGACGTATGTGTTAAAGCGGCGCCGTGTGTGCAGGGGTCGTTCACATCAACACAAACATCAACACAAACATCAACACAAACATCAACACAAACATCAACACAAACATCAACACAAACATCAACACAAACTTTGTCCCAGAAGCCGTAAGGACGAATCAGAAACGTGTGTTTGTCCTGCTGACAGTTTTCTCTGCATGAGTTTCACAGTTACAGCTGTAACACATGAAAAACTGACTCAAACTGTGGATGTATGGCTGCCCTGTATGGAGAGTGGAAGCCCCCCCCCCCCCCCCCCCGTGTGAGGGGGTCTGTAGGAGGTCTGCAGAGGAAGGTTTACAGGCTCGCACCGGGCCTTGGGGGAGGATTTGCTAGCTGCTAAGAGCGCTAAACCATGTCCCTCCCCCCCCCCCCCCCCCCCCCCCCCCTCCCGTACTTCAGACTTCAGACTCCCGTGCCGCCGGGCTTCAAACGCCTTTGCCCTTTCTCAGAACATGGCGTGCATGTGGCGGGGGGGGGGGGGGTCAGAGGAAGGGGAGGAGGAATGAGGTGCAACGGGAATACCACTTAGTTAAATAACGTCAGAACACACATGCACCGACACACCCATACAGGAATTCATATCACACACACACACACACACACACACACACACACACACACACACACACACACACACAGAGGGTCTGCCCACCTGCTATTAATACCCAGGGATGCAGGTCATACCTCGTATTTGCATTTCAAGTGCGTCGTTTGTTCCATTATCCAAATAGTGATGCTTTTAAGACATTTGGCGCTGCATTAAACACACTTCAGCGTTCAGGTGGTCCACTGATATCCACACACACACACACACACACACACACACACACACACACACACACACTCTATGTACCAACATGCACCATAAACAGATCCATTTACAATCACACACACACTGACACGTACTTCCTGCAGGTGGTCCGGCTCTGTGGTTCCTTTGTCTTCCTCTCCGTCGCTGCCATCAGGTTTTGGTTGAAGTTTAAGGTTAGACCGAGTCTCCCCCCCCCCCCCTCCCCCTCCTCCACCCCCCCTCCTCACCTTCATGTATTTTGACAGACTTGATATTGCACTGCATCAGGCGTCCCCACCTCCCTGTGAACGGGCCCCTCGGATACATTGGTTCCATCTTGAAGCAGTTGCTAGCGTGAAGGTCCAGACAGATGTTTGTATCTTTTTTGGTAATCAATGTGGGAAGACCTGCTGAGGGAGAGAAAGTGATACACCAGCGGGAGTTAAGAAGCAATACGAGACTGTCGACATGCGTACAGTAAGGAATGCAAAGACAGACGGTTTCCCTGAAAGCTTATTTTCATCAGAAAAGTCTCTTCTGTAAAGTTTAAACCAAAGGGAAACTGTTTCTCTGAAGGACTCCTTCAGTAGTGTTTCTCTTCAGTTTTGATGTGGAAAGCTGCACATTTATGATTCTTCTAACTCAGCCGTTGAGCGAGGAATCAGTCAGCGTCTCCTAACAGCATGGGGCGCTAGAGAGCGTTGCATTTAGAAATCATGACTAGTAGGGCTTTCACACCTGCAGAAAACTCCTGAAAAACGTCCTGATATGTTCGGCTGAGCGTGCAAACAGCTGAATGTTTCTCCTGCAGCCTCCCCGTCTGACAGGGATCGCCTCCTGCTGTGAGGTGCATGTGTGAACAACCAGATCAAATATGATATTTTGTGCGTTTGCAACTTTAGATGTGACTCTTATAAAGATGTCAGCTCACTTCATATCTCTTCCGTTTGTTTTTTCTCTCCCTCTCCAGATGACTCCAGTACGAGAAGCGGAGCTGGGACGGTCAACGGCGACTCTGAAAACGTCCCGGAGCTGGCGGGGAAACTTGGTAAAGCACTCATAAGTCATGTGTCCTCCTCACAACAAGCATGTAAAGATTTGAAAAAGCGGAGCTGAGAGTGTGTCATTTAAAAGAGCGGGAGCCGATCGTACAATAAACACCTCGCACAAAGAGGAGGGGGGGGGGGGGGGGGGTGGGGGGGGTTTGTTTATCAGACGGACACACATCAGGGGGCTTGTTTGCTCACATAATCGGCTCTGACAGAGCGGAGAGCCGTCTATTTGTGTGAGGTGTGATTTGGCGGGACACATTCTTTCCTTTACACCCCCCCCCCCCCCCCCCCCCCATGTCAACTTAACCCTTCATTCTTGTTTCATCCATCGTCTGCCTCTCTTTCTTTCTCTCTCACTCGGTCAGAATCGCCCGTGCTCGCCCTGTGTCCTCTCTGCGGCCTTCTCTCTTTGTTTTCCTCTTGAAGTGTTCACTCTGCAGCACGCTCACACACGACTGAACGACACACTCACTGCTTTGGACCCCCTGTAGAGAGAGTCCCGCGCATTTATCTGAATAAAGCTGAAAAGTTATCTGCAAGAAGCTGTGTGGCCCGTCTTAATGCCAAGATAGACTTGAGCCAGCTACACACCCGAAGATTTTGATTTCCCCCCTTCAACAGTCGAGGGGGGGCGTGGTCTGATTGGCTGCTTGTCAAATAATCCTCAAGTGTGTGATGTCACTACGACTCGGAGCCTCCTCAATCTGCGACTCCAGGTCGGACTGCCGCCAACAGAAAACCTGCAGCAGCCAATGAGAATGAGCACACCTGGAAGCGTCTTTGCCTCAGCCTCAGCTCTCAGCGACGATTTCATCCGCATAGTTTTTCTCGTTTTCTGATTTTTGGGCTGAAGAAA
>NC_089203.1:30516458-30555160 GCF_963930695.1 Labrus bergylta | reverse complement strand
CCTCTCTCTCTCTCTCTCTATCACACACACACACACACACAGAAAGAGATAGAGACACACAAAGTGAGAGTAGAGAGAGAGAGAGAGAGAGGGAGGGAGGGAGAGGCGGGTAGACAAGCTGTGGAACACGCTTCTGAATAATTACACTGACATCAGAATAGTTTTCTTTAGCTCTCTGAAGTGGCAGGACTCATTTGTACAGCCTGGAGCCATACAAAGATGTGTGTGTGTGTGTGTGTGTGAGAGAGAGAGAGAGAGAGAGAGAGAGAGACAGAGAGAGAGACAGAGAGAGAGAGAGAGACAGAGAGACAGAGAGAGAGAGAGACAGAGAGAGAGAGAGAGACAGAGAGACAGACAGAGAGAGAGACAGAAGAGAGAGAGAGACAGAGAGGAGACAGAGAGAGAGAAAGAGACAGAGAGAGAGAGAGAGAGGAGAGAGAGACAGAGAGAGACAGAGAGAGAGACAGAGAGAGAGAGAGAGACAGAGAGACAGAGAGAGAGAGAGACAGAGAGAGAGAGAGACAGAGAGAGAGACAGAGAGAGAGAAAGAGACAGAGAGAGAGAGAGAGAGAGAGAGACAGAGAGAGACAGAGAGAGAGACAGAGAGAGAGAGAGAGACAGAGAGACAGAGAGAGAGAGAGACAGAGAGAGAGAGAGACAGAGAGAGAGACAGAGAGAGAGAAAGAGACAGAGAGAGAGAGAGAGAGAGAGAGACAGAGAGAGACAGAGAGAGAGAGAGAGAGACAGAGAGAGAGACAGAGAGAGAGACAGAGAGAGAGAGAGAGAGAGACAGAGAGAGAGAGAGAGAGAGAGAGAGAGAGAGGGTGTGTGTGCAGAGGAGAAAGTGAGAGTAAGAGGGGAGATGTTGTGAGAACAGACTGAGCGGACTGTTTGTAATTGTGAGAGATATTGCACAAAAGATTGCCCAATGTGTGTGTGTGTGTGTGTGTGTGTGTGTGTTTATATGTGTGTGTTTATGTGAGCACACAAGGGAGAGATTATTCTGATTAAGTCTTCTCCCCGTCAGTGTGTCACACCATGACAGCTCTGTCCGCCCCGGGGAGCCATTTCTCTCTAAGTGGACCTTAAAAACAGGAAACGACTTCAAACCCCCAACAGAGCACGGAGGAGGATCAGGCCTACTGACTCTGTACAATACCCCACACACACACACACACACACACACACACACACACACACACACACACACACACACACACACACACACACACACACACACACACACACACACACACACACACACACACACACACACACACACACACTAGAAAGTGCCTGAATGTAACTTGCACAAAGCCCGGACACACACACAGTCACACCTGAGCCCTCTTCAATAGACGCCATTCACCGCCTGACAACCGGGGACAAAAGAGGCAGAAACGCAGGTCGACAAAGAGAGGAGCGACCTGTCTGAACACATCGGGTCGTCCTCGCCGCCCGCTTCATCGTATCAGCCTCTCTCCTGGTTGCGATGACCTCAGGTGATATCATGTTTCTATTCGGCTACACTTTGCTTTGTCTTCACCTGCGGGCTGTGTTGTAACAAAAAATTTGTGGCTGAAATTATGAATCATGTTACCGAAGTTAGAGGCCGCCGCTGGCGAGGCGGGACTGCAGAGTCTCTGCCTGAAGGCGTTCTTGATGTTACTGTAGCATTAGTGTGTCAACCCTGACGTCTCGTCTTGTAGAATCCAGTAAAGGGGACGTCACTTTTCTCTTGCACATAATCCTAGTTTATCTTTGTGACCTGAACAGGTGCTGGTGCAGCAGAGTGGGACGTCCTGTCACATCGTGCCCTTGGCTGGAAGCTGTTAGGGCTGCGTGGTGGTCAGGGGCGGAGCCAGACTTCTTCGACTGGGGTGGCCAAACTGATGCACAGACTTCTAAAATGAATTTATCAGACGCTCTTATCCAAAGTGACGTACATCAGAGAGTAAGAACAACAAACAAGAAGAGAGAGAGAGGAGGAGACAACGTCAGGAAGTTAAGACAAACAGCTGATCGGACGCACAGGTGCTGACAGGAAGTGAGACTTCTAAGAGTTCTGGAGAGTTCTAATCAGCATAAAAACCATCCTAAATGGCATCATCATCATGAAGGTGGTAGGTGTTCATAAAGAGCTGGGTCTTAAAGGTGCAGAGGGACTCTGCAGATCACATGGAGTTTGGAAGTTCATTCCACCACCGGGGGGCGACAGAGGAGAAGAGTCTAGTCAGAGACTTGGGACCCTGATGTGAAGGTTGGATCAGACGCCTTTCATTGGCAGAGCGTAGTGGGGGGGAGGGAGTGCAGACCTGGATCAGAGAGTTTAGGTCAGGAGGAGACGTTTTGTTCTTCTGCAGGGGCGGGACACAAATGAAGAGACGTTCAGTGGGGCGTTCAACGTGTCATTTAATTGCATATTAAAATTGAAGTACGTCCCATTCTCATGTAAATACAACTGTGGATCCAGGGTTGTTAAAATACAGCACACAAACATTTCTTCTAGTCTGTGAGAGACGTGAATACCTTTGAACACATGTCAGTGGCCAGGTGTGTTCCCTCTAAAGGCTCCATGGTGTGTGTGTGTGTGTGTGTGTGTGTGTGTGTGTGTGTGTCTGTGTGTCTGTGTGTGTGTGTGTGTGTGTGTGTGTGTGTGTGTGTGTGTGTGTGTGTGTGTGTGTGTGTGTGTGTGTGTGTTATGGAGGAGGGAACACCAGGGAGGACAAGGAGTGTCTGAAGGAGGAGACAGGTTTGAAGATAGGAGACTTCCATCCAGACGTGTGGCTGTATGAAACATCTGGGGTCATCGGTGCTCCTCGAAAACGACTGTGAGAGAAGAGGAGACGTTACTGATGCTCACTGTTTATTTTGTTTTATTCTTTTTGTTTTTTAACATGTGATGCTAAATCCTCTTCTCCATGTTCCTCTTACTCTATTATGTGTCCCTAATCTGTCTACAAACCCCCCAATGATTCCATCCTCTCCGTCTTTTGCCTGCTCCTCTTTTCAGAAAATGTGTGCTCAAACAGGCCGTTTGGAGATTTTCCCATCATGACATCACAAAGGGCAGTAGCCCCTCCCCCAGGTGGGTGACACTCCCACAGCTAGGTGTTTGTTCTGCCCTCTGAGTCTGCCTTCTCACCGTAAACAATAGGACATGGAGCGAGAAAGCCCGAGACACCCAAGCCCTTCCAGAGAGGGGGCGTGGTCAGACACAGCTCATTTACATATTTAAAGGTACAGACACAGAAACAGTCTGTTCTGAGCAGGGCTGAAATAGAGGGGTTTATAGACATGATCAAATACAGGATCAGAGTGGATTTAGAACAAGAAACTTCACACACATGTTTTGAGGAGCTCTGAGACTTATTTACACTGAAGAAGAGGAGGAGAATATGTGACCTTTAAAGTGACTCTTCCCTCTCCTTTTTGGACATTTAATTGAATCTATCTTCATGTCTGACAATTTCTTCTGCATTATACTTTCCACTGATTGTAGTTATTACTTATTCACTGACTGTTTGTATGTTCACCTTCTGTCTTAAAAAAAGATAAAGAAGTCACCTGACTGTGGCTGAGCGAGCTGAGTAGTTGGCCATCAGGTTCTGATCGGACGATCGATGAGGGATGGTACCTAAAGGAGACATCAGAGACATGTTTTTTACATTTCACAGTATTAAAAAAATGCATGATCATAGGCTGATGTTTTTTCTGCTTTCTTGCATGCTGCAGGTATCATTTAGGAAACGGCACATGTCGTCCTGCTGTGACTGGAGAAGTCTGCAGATATGCTGATATTTACCAAAGTGAACACTGAAACATAGCTAATGAAGAACGAGACATTCCTGATGAGATGTGACGGCTGTACGCGGATTTACCTGCCACAATGAAAGTCAAACCTTAAGGAGAGAAGGAACTCAGGGGGTGTAATCCTAAACAAAACATCAGCCAACATCTGCATGGGTTTAATATCCGTGGGTGGTCATCTGAGGAGTCTGTAATCCCTTCACACGGGCTGCGCTCCACGGTGGTTTTGTCGGGGTATTACAGAGCAATTATGTCTTTATCACGATGACACCTCGCTTTTTAAACCTGCAGCTTTAGCATGCATACCTTCAGCAGGCAGAGACACAGAGACTTTAACTGTTTTATTTCCCAGACAGTGAAATTCCGAACCGCCCACATGGCAGGTAAGAAAGGCTTCCTGCTGCTGCACGACACGGAGAAGTTATCAGTCTCAGTGACACAGACAGCAGAAGACAGTTGTTGTTGAATGTGATGGCCCGGGATGTTCTTCTACCCACAAAACAAAACTAGCTGACAGTCATCCTGATGTTAACTAGCTAATGTTAGCTTGCTCAGCTATGCTCTGATGATGATGATGATGAAGTTATTGCCCTTCACTTCTCAAACAGCAACATTATCGACCCAGACACATCAGAAAATACTGAAGCTGTCTGTACGTCTGTGGACTTTCATCCTGCAGCGATGTAAGGAGACGGATTCTCCTCTAAATATCAGCAAACCTCACTGAAGTGGCGTTCGGCGAGGACTTTGCTGTGATTGACTTATTGTCCCGTGTGCTGTATGAGGGTCACAAGTGCCCAAAGCTCTCAGTTTATCCTGATAGGTGTTTGTCTGGAGTCGTCAGGGGATGTAAACTACTTAAACCTCCGCAGCGGTCTGTAAGCTATAAATGAGTTTACATGAATAACAAAGAGGCAAAGCACATACCCATTCGTCCGTCCTGCGGCGGGCTGATTAGTGACAGCCTGGGGGCGCTGTTTGGCTGGAAGACGGAGAAACTTCATGTCAGGATGTTGAATAATCTACACAGAGCTTTACACACATCGTATCACAGGAACTGGATTCAAACTGGAGCTCAAATAATGAAACTCACCTTCCTGAAGAGACCATCCACCTCCATGTTTTCAGCGCTGCAGGAGAGAAGAGCACACTTCATCATTCATGGTATGCTTTGATTGTTCTCGTCCTTCAGTGAGGCCTGAACATTTATTATTATTTATTAGCAGTTTCAATTTAAAGACTTTAATCTGTGATTCACTGAAAGGTGGAGTCAGTCAAAAGGAAAACACAACATTCAAACTAAGCCCCTCCTCCTGGGCTCATCACCCCAGAAGCTCTCACTCACTGCAGGACGTAGTGTGTACGTTTACTGCTTGTAGCTACACTGCAACCTAACACTGCTAGCAAAAGCTAACCGCCGGTGTTTGTCACCTTCCTGTCCAACAGGAAGTAGATCAACTCCACGTCCAACACAAGGTTCACCCTCGTTTTAGAACGATCTTTATCCACTTGGTGTTTCTCCTCACTCTCATTATATTTTCTCTTCTTTGCTGCTACGTAATATTTGCTGATTTTGATGGCATCTAATCACTGAACTGTATCCACTCCTAAACTCACCTGCTGCGCTCTCATTGGCTGGAGGAAACACACCAGCTCCGCCCAGAAACCTCCCGAGTCAACCAGAACAAATCAGAACAGTAAAATCCAGTGAGAGGACAGAGTCTGCAGACACAGTCACCACCACACATGTACGGAGGCCCAGAAGGGACAATGGAGAAACTTCACTTTAGGAGAAGTCTGTATTTTATTTTGAAGGAGAAGTCTGTCTTTTATTTTGAAGGAGAAAGCTGCTGATTCGGCCTTTAATTTTGAGGAGAATGTAAAAACCAATTTTTTCAAAACACCTCCTACAATAACATCGATGTTCCACATGAGACTTCTGTAATATGTCCGACACCACAGGGATGCAGAGTGAGTCTCTGTGTTCCTTCCCTTCTCTGTCAGTTATATGTCAACCTCTCTGGATTTCAGTCGCCTTCTAGCTAGCTCTTCCTTGTATGTCTTTGTGTTGATTGGAATTTAGTGTTTTTCCTTTTACTTGGACATTTTGGTCGTTTGGACTCTGAAACCGTTTGCTTTTTTTTGTGCTTAATTTGATTAAATCCCTTTCTGCTAATCTACAAGCGGGTCCTCATTCTTGTTTTTTCTACAACAGTGACAGTGAATACTCCTGTTTCAAAAAAAGGTTAAACAAATAAAGAGATAACCACTTATATTCAAACCTCTGCATGAGCAAACCTAATCAATTCACTTTAAACACAGGCTGAGTAGACCCTGCAGGCACGGGGGTTCATTTCCACTTTCCATCCATACTGCTTTCCCTCAGTGAGAGAATCTAAAGTTTCAGCCTCAGAGGATGAAACAACATTTGTTCTATTAAACTCCGGCAGCCAATCAGTCCTGTGTCAACGGTGTCTGGGAAAGCAAACAGGGAATCCTGACTAAACCCCCGGTGAGGCTGCGCTTATTCAGGTGTGTGAGTGTGTGCAGGAAGCCGCAGGGCAGGGCAAAGCCCAACAGCAGCTAAAGCTAACACAAGATGCCGCGGCTGAAGCCAGGACGTAAGAGTGCTGCACTGAGAAAACACCTCCGACATTCTCTCTCCCCGTCTGTCTCGCTCCAAGGGCAGGGAGACCGAGGAAGGCTGAGTGCAAATCAAAGATTAACAAAGAAGAAGGTAACTCACACATTAGCCATTGACGAGTGTCTTGAGAGCGACATGGGGGAGTTATACAGGATCTGTAGGACTGAAACAGAAACATCAACAAGCAGAGTTAACGATTAATGATGGCCAGACATTCATGGTCGTGCAGAGAATTCAGACTAGCTGGAGAAGTGTAAAGAGATTCTTGTCTTGCATGATTTCCTTTTTTAGTCTCTTGCACATCCTGCTTGGCTGTGCATTTTTTTAAACCCCGCGTCCACCTAGCGCTTGTTTTCTGAGCACCAGCCTCTTCTTTCAGTTGTTATCGTTGAGTAGAGAGCGTTTGCAGCAGAACGCGGCCGACTGGAGAAGAAGCGTAGCGCCCTTTTTGGGTTCTTATATTTAATCTATGTTCCTACTTTTGTACGTTCACAATAGATAAAGTTCTAAAAAAGTGTCTGTTTTCATGAACTGCTCCTCCTTGCTCCCTCTCCGCTCTGAGTCCATCAGCTACACTCTGTTGAGCCCAAACTGTTAAGAGTCTGCTCTGATTGGTCTGCCGATCCGCTCTGTCGTTATTGGTCAGTTGCTCAGCACGCGTCTCGGAAATTTCAACATGAGCTGCTGGGCCACAACGAGCCAATGGGCTTAGATCAGTGACATCACACTGACAAGACGTCGCACTGACACATTTTTATTGAAGGGGGCTAGAACCGAGCGTTACATGCAGCTAATGCTACAGCTAACAGGAGGACGTAGGAGAAGACACGTTTCCGCAGACTTTGAATTTTTGCACATAGATGTGACTAAACATGCACAGGACACTTAGAAAACACACTAAAGAGCATATAAAACCAGAAAAAGAAGAATATGGGACCTTTAAAAAACAGCAAAAATCTTCATTAGTGATTTCACATTTGCCTGAAAGTCCTGAA
This sequence comes from Labrus bergylta, assembly GCF_963930695.1. Lineage (NCBI taxonomy): Eukaryota > Metazoa > Chordata > Actinopteri > Labriformes > Labridae > Labrus > Labrus bergylta. The sequence goes on along the minus strand of NC_089203.1, from coordinate 30,547,711 downwards.
AAACTTTTTTTTGGCATTAAATAAAAAAGAGTGAGATTGTTGTTTACCTGGTTTGTGTCTCTGTGGAGTGTGGGAACTGTGGCTCATCTGAGGCCCTGATGAAACTTTGGAACTGAATGAGAAACAACATAACAGACATCACTCCCTTACACACGTCAGCTTGAACCATCGAACGAGTGAAAAGGATAAAAAACAAACTTTCATAAGAACTTAGTCAGAGTCTAAATATTGGCGGGAATAGTTTAAGAATCACTCTTAAGATACGGCTGCACGGTGCTGCAGTGGTTCGCGCTGCTGCCTCACAGCGAGGAGGTTCCTGGTTTGAATCCCCATCTGACAGGAGAGAAGCATCCCAACCACGGCTGTCATGATAATCAGTCTCCCAACACACCCATCATCACTGAACTCAACAACAGGGCCATCAAACACATTGCAACCTCAATAGAACAGGACATCACACATCCACTGAACATCCACCTCACTCCTCCTGACATGTACAGCTGTTCTTTAAAAAATAAATAAAAGTGTGGCCCAAAAATAAGAAGTCACAAATGTGATTATTTATTAAAAGGTGGCTCTCTGTCTTCTGTCCGAGTGCTGGCTGCAGCAGGTTTCAGGAGAACATGAGCATGTAACGACACCTTGTGGAAGAAGAGGGGCATTACAGCTAGTTGGCTGTAAAAACTTTCTATGAAGAGGATCTTCCAAGCTTTAAAAATAATACCACCCCCATTTAAGTCCAGATTATTACAGGTTTTACGACCTCCTCTTTAAGCCCTATGTCAGTGATTTATTTCATGAGCATCATTGTTACAGCTGTATGTCTCCCTGTGCTGTTTGTCCCTTCTCCCCTTCTGTAGTCTCCGCCCAGGTGAAGCCACTGATTACTTAAGCAGTCTCAACAGGGCTACAGACTACCTACAAACATTGAACAGTCTCAAGCTTCTGAGAGCGATAACACCCACAGTATGGATATATGTAAGAGGTGTCTGGTCTGTGCTGTACCTGTGATGCTGAAGAGAGTTTTCCAGCTTTGCAATGTAGGCGCTCTGTTCGTTAAGCTTCCTTTAAAAAAAGGAACACAAGTCGATATTCCATGTCATGAACTGGATTTTATAAACATGTAAAAGAAAGAAAGAATGAAAGAGAAGCATGTAGCTTACTTTGACATCTGCTGCATTTCCTGCTTCATCTTGACTAAAACGTCTTCCAGCTTCTCGCTCTGCATCACATTTCAAAAAGAAAAGGTTAGCGCTGTAAGACATGTTTACATCCATTTTAGTCAAAACAGAACAAGGTCGGCAGATTGAAGTAATTCATGTCACTAGTGTTGTGGTCAAGACCACACTAACCGAGACCGAGATATACCGGAGACCAGAGTGCTCCGAGGACGAGAAAAAACCGAGACATTTAGGGACCAACACCATAAATATCTCAGAAAAATCATCATCTTGTGTTTAGGGGGCGTGTCCCTCACTTCAACCGTAACAACGGGAAGGTTGTGTCCGTAACCGGGGGATAAAAATCAAACAAAGTTATTTGTTCTTTTAGAAAGAGGAGTTTTCCTTCTCATCACAGTGATGACTAGCCGATCAGTGGTGGTCTTGACCTATCTTGATTTAAAATCTGGAGTCTGCCCAGTCTGAGACCGAGACCAAGATGCTTTCGATTGCGAGAAGAGGCCGAGACCTTCAAAAAGTGGTCTCGAGACCAAGACCGATTCCAGTACCAAAAACACTAAATGTCACACATTTTCTACAATTGCTGAATGAATGGAGTGTGACAGCTGTGACAATCTAGCTGCCCAATGAGAGGCAAACCCCTAAAATACACACACACACACACACACACACACACACACACACACACACACACACACACACACACACACACACACACACACACACACACACACACACACACACACACACACACACACACACACACACACACACACACACACACCATCAAACATCCTGCAACATTAGGCAGCGGTCTCTCACCCTTTGCTGGTAATGAGCCAAAAGTCTCTTTTGATGTCTTGCCTGGAACATAAAAACCTGAGAAAAAGGGAAAGACACAGTTCTGCATGAAGTCTGTGAAAAAAAATAACAACAAAATATATTTATAATAGTGTATAAAAGTGTAAACTCGCTTAATAAAGCCGGATACTTTTTTTTTCATTTTTGATTCAAGTTGTACATTTATGAAGCACCTGCTTCATCTTAAATCATCCACCTGTGTCAATCATAGACTGTAAATATTACTGGATGAAGCCTGAGTGACGTCCCCCTTCGGTTCCTGCAGGGGGCGCTGGAGTCCCATCGATGGCGGTCTCCATACTGGAAATGCTGTCTCAGTCTAACTTTCAGTCAACCTAACGACAGGCTGAGAGCTGGAGCTGAGGCGGGTTTTAAACCTCCTGACAAACCGTTACACCGCGCCCACCTGTCAATCAGGTCAGCTACACGCCTTATTGTGAATAACTCTTATCCTTCATCAAATCAAAACTGATGAGTCATCAAAACATTCACCCCCCGTACAGTGTGTGTCCATCCAGACATGAGCTAATCACACCTATTTGGTTTTTTGAACCAGGCTGTAAACATGTTCATCTCTGCTGTAAAAACAGGCTTTTTAGAATGGGTGTGTATGTGACTTCCTGTGCTTCTGCAGCCAGCCTCTAGTGGACACTCCAGGAACTGCAGGATTTTACACTTCAGCATCGGCTTCATTTTCAACACAATGGAAACAGGAACTCTCTACAGTTACATATAACTCCACCAAACAGAAACTTCTTAACTTGAACCTTCAACATTTGGAATATAAAGCTAAAGGAACAATAACCAAACCTTGCTGATTTCAGTGAAGTGCTTGGTTGCGACAACATTGATGTCGGTGAACAGGGCCTTCACCTCTGAGCTGCTCTGGAAAGAAGAAAAAGAAGACAAATCTTATGACCCCTAAAAAAGATTGATTCATCTTTGTTTACATTTAGAATAAAGTGAAAGTTTATCCAGCCCAAAGATAGAGTAGAACGATGCTTACTTTGTCAGAGAGAGGGGATATCTGGCACCTGGCGTTGCATATTAAACACTTGCCTTGGTTGCCTGAGAGGAGAGTTGCAAATGAATACAGACAAAATGACAAACTCTCTTGGTGCATGAATAGAGGACGTGTAGACTCGAGCTGGAAAAAGTAATGTTTCAATGTGTTCCAGTGTTTCAATGCCAATGTTTCTTTTTTTGTAGCTGTCACTGTCCTGGCTCCATACGTAGGCAGCAGCAGTGAAGTTATAATCATTTTTCCTACCTGAAAATTAAAACAGGTAACAGAACAATACAGTATGCTGCCTTCATAACGACCACAGATAAAGGTAAAGATAAAGGTAAAGATAAAGGTAAAGATAAAGATAAAGATTAAGATTAAGATTAAGATTAAGATTAAGATTAAGATTAAGATAAAGATAAAGATAAAGGTAAAGGTAAAGATCAAGATCAAGATCAAGATCAAGATCAAGATAAAGATTAAGATTAAGATTAAGATAAAGATAAAGATAAAGATAAACTTTATTGATCCCCGTGGGGGAAATTTGTGCATTACAGCAGCTCCAGAAAACAGGGGACGGGAATATAATTATCAAAAATAAAAATAGAAGTTAAAAATCAAATCAAACATATTTATCAGTTAATTATTTCAGTTTAATAAAAAAATACAATAATGGAAAATTACACAGTAACTACACTGGACAGAGTTATTGTTATTAAAAAAGTGGACTCAATTTGTGTTTTAAAGCAGAGAGATCAACCCAGAGGTCAAGGTAGTTACACTTAGGGCTGGGAAATATATCGAGTTTTTAAGATATATCGATATATTTTCAAACAAGATATAGGGTAAGACAATCTCGTTAATATGGATTTAGTTTATGTTGCATTAAAATAACGTTACAGAGGTGCCAGGTCTCCTTCTTCTCATCTCACTGATGATGACTGACTGTCTGCTCCTCCTCTCTCTCTCTTTTATTGGATTTAAGGAACATTTTTATTTTATAATATTACTTTTTAAATTCACAAACAGGTAGTTTATTTTTCCATGTGTTTTCACTGTTAATAAAATACATCGATATATATCGAGTATCGCCATTCAGCTAAACAATATGGAGATATGAGTTTTGGTCCATATCGCCCAGCCCTACTTACACTCAGTGGTGTAGTGCAGGGTGTATGCAGGTATATGGAGTATACCTACTTGTTTTTCAGTCTTCATTGGGTATACACATCTTCTAAATCCCCTCTGATTCCCAGTCACACCATTGATTGATTGACAAATATCAGTAGTATGCTGCCATTTTTTCCTAGGATGGTGAAAGGATGACCCTCACTACTGTCTCTAATTGGCTAGTACGCACTGACTAAATATGCAAGAGGAGTCTTTGTTGTCACTGTTTATTACAGATCCTCTGCTGAATGGGCGATGTAAAAGTATTCCCACTTCTGTGTGTCCAGAAGGAGAGCACACATCACACCTGTTTTAAAATCTTTACACTGGCTGCCTGTTAGTTTTCATGTTGATTTTAAAATTATTTTATTAGTTTATAAAGCATTATGTAACACTGCTGAAATTGGACAACAGCAACTGTCATTCGAATCCCCCGAGCCAATTGGATGCAGCCTGCAGCCAACAGGCATGTATCCCCTTTCCCCAGGTAAACTAATCACCTGATTGAAACCAATCAAGGAGTCAGTCAGAAGGCAGCAGGAGACAGTCATTCCTAAAACAGTCAAGGAGAACTTCTGAAAGTGCTTTTCAACTCCTGACACAAAGCTGGACTTAACTCAACTGAGACTTCAAGCCCTTGAGGAGCTGCTGCTGCTGCTGCTGCTGAGGAGGAATGTTTCAGGACTGAACACTGTGAGACATCCACAATGGAACATTTGATTAAATTGCTGCTCCCAAATTGAGCAGACGTGTGATTTTGTTACCTGTTTCCCTAAACAGGTCAGGCCATGTTGCCGGAGCAAAGAAGATGGCGAGCTAAAGGAGCAACTTCAAAAGACTCAAGATTCCCTCAAAAGGCAGGCCTCAGGCCTGGCTGTCTGGTTAAAGGGTGTGGTAGGATTTCCCCTACCTAAATAAACATTTGAATTTGTTGGCCATCTGCACACACAAAACAAATAACTGCAGTACGTGTAATGTGTTTTGGTGAGTTGATTTATACGAATAGAATTGGGAATATTTAGCCAATGTTGTATGGAGGGTAAAAAATGCCCTTAAGGATCTGTGAATTGAAGGCCTATTTTCTTTTCTTTAATTGTGGTATTTTCCTTGATTAAGTTCAAGTGTTTTTTGTTATTTGTTAAAAATTGAACTTTGAAATACCAAACCGGTTATCAACATTCTGTGTCATGTGTTTAATTAATTCTCCACCAGCTCCAAGAGTCTAACCTATATTAGCCTGGTACACCTTAATTTGTTACATCTTGTTTTTTTGATAATTTATTATTTATAATACATATTGTAGTTAAAGTAAATTTTGTATCCTGAGTGTTATATTTACATGGCCTTGCACCAGACTACCTATCAGATCATGATTTTAGTTTATGAACCAGTACGGCCCCTCAGATCCTCCACTTCCTCTCTCTTAGTTGTTCCACAGAGGAGGACAGAAAACCTTTGAGCTGTTACGCTCTGAGACCGTGGAACGACCTTCCTGAGGGTCTGAGAGGAGCCCACAATCTGAAAACTCATTTATTCAGTCTGGCTTTTATATACTTCTTTATATCAATTCAAATCTTAACATTGCTGTATCGTCTTTTTATCCTACTACAATTTTAAATATTTTCCTCTTGTATATTTAGTTTAATATCTTGCTGCTTTTATTTATTTTATTTTTATACATATTTTTTTAGTTCTTATTGGTGTGCATTAGTCTCTCAATGATTTTATAAACTACTTTTTGCCAACAACTTTTCTGGACTATAGGTGCTGTATAAATAAAGTTTGCTTGATTAAGGCACCACAGCTTACACTAAGTGAAGTGTTTAAGAGGTGAGCAATCATTACAATAAAGACTTTTTAGTTTTAGTACGTGGAGTCATCCTCCCTGCAGTAACACTTTCAATCCAACAGATGTCGCTGTTTCCTCCTGCAGGAGGCAGCAGCAGGATGATTCTGAGTCATTAACCACACTGACTGTTCTTCCCTTTGTAGTCATAATAAAGTCTTTACCTTTCTGAAAACAGACACTACAGATGATATGTCCACAGGTGGTGACAGCCAGCTTCCTCTCAGCACTGGGACAGAGGAAGCAGGCGTTGCAGCACATCCAGTAAGACATTTTGAAAGCTCCTGTGAAACACACAGATGCTAACAGTTCAGATGTTGCTTTACTTTCATCTTTGTTGATACGCGTTAATTTGACCATTTAGCTTAATTGTATCACTTTTATTGAATGTTATTTTAGTAATATTAACTACCAGGAAACTAAAAAAACAACCCTTTGATTCAGTTACAGGTGGGACTTTGAAGATTGTATACATTACCGGAGTTTATCCGCCAGCTAGTTTAATCTTAATTATGATGCCTTCACTTGCTGCCGGAATAATCGGAGAGCATAAAACTTTTACGACTAAAAGGCACTTGAAGGTTCCCTACGGGGAAACCGTTGTGAATAAAAGCACATTTGGTGCATGTTTTGCCGGGTTGAAATAATTAAAGTCGGGCTGCGCAGAAACACGGAGCAGGAAAGTTATTTTTCATTTATTATGGAAATTGAAAAAGTACAACAATATGTAATTTCAGACAGTTGTTCACAGTGAGCGAACACTGCTGCCTGTTCAAATCCTCCAAAATCCTTTTATCAACAGATTGAATGAAACCAAGACAACCAGCTTCCACAACACTAATGACTATAAAACATTTAAAGACAAAAGACAAAGGTACAAGTGTCTACATGTTTGTTTTGAGTCAATAAACTACGTATCCCACAATCCACTGCGAATGAAACCGCTTCTTAAATGTAACCTTTCTCTTTATTATAGTGTTTTAAATTGTTAAACAGGTGGTGTAATATGAAGTTTGTGTATAAAGAGATATATTTTATTCACTGCGGCATGACGAGGTTATTAGTACATTTCGTGATGGCTAATTAACTAGCTAGCCTGCTAGCAGAACTATCTGTCTGTGAAACATTACCATGGTAACAGCGAGCGCTACCAATCAGAGACGTCGTTGTGACACTGTGGTGGTGGGTAATGTAGTTCTTTACCCTAACATCGTGAATAAATCATGTTTTTATGAAAACGAGGATGCTATCATAGTAACTTGTCTCCTACAGGAACATAAACCATCGTTTCACACTTGAGTAGCTCGTGGTCGGTCTACCTGGGAAGGTTTTGACTTTATGGCTAATAATCAAATCCACTATGGAGAAAATCAGTGGGATTTGTATTTCTGGGACCACACTGATGAGCCCTACTCATCAATAATATTATTGTCTTTTATAAGAATACACAAAAAGGTTAAAGCGTTACAGTCAGAGACACAGGTAAAGAAAAACACAACAGTCCAACTGACACATCTGTTCATCATTATCCTCCAGAAGGTTGTACAAAGAATTGTCCATTCATCCCAAAACTTTTCAAGTTTTCTTTTGGAGATATAACTTATCTTTTCAAAAGCCAAAAACAACTGAGAGACTCCACAGGATGTCCACTTCTTCCATGAGCAGGCCATGCATCGTTTAGCCTCCAGGAAACAAACATTGAGTAGGCTAGATACTAAAATACTACTGAATAACTAGATTTATTTAGTATAATATTATTTATTTAAGAGGCACCTCTTTTTGACTGCACAGATCCAACTCCCACATACTGTGAAACAGAGACTCCTTGTGGACGCCACATTTAATGCATGTGTCAGGGATATTCGTGTTGAAGTAATGCAAACTAGCTGGAGTAATGTGCTTTCTGCCAAGCCGTTTGTAGGGTAATCTTTTGGACACTGTGTTCTTTGCACTGTTCTAAAGTCCTCTCGGCTGGATAGAGAGGACGTCATCTGTACCAAAAAGTGTTGTAAAATGAGACAGCTGGTTTTCCCTCCCCAGATGTGCAAGAGCTGTACCGTACCATTAATGTGTTCCTCGGGGGAATCATTTTTTGTTTGTTGGATTCACTTTTTTCCTTTCTGCATAGCACATCATTTTTAGGGATTACAATTGTTTGTAGATTCCATTACACCCCTGATGGGGAGATAGTCTTAAGATAGAAAACAGCTGCTCTAATTTTAGCTGCCAAGAAATACCAAATAAGATCTGGTAAACACTTGATTTCCTGATTACAGATGAGACTCTTCTTGCACATGTTTAAAACAGAGGTCCAAGGTCTGCTGAGCCTGCAGCCAGGTGCTCTTTGAAAAATGTCCAGACTAAAAACCCTACAGAGTTTTACACATAATTTAATTACAAACACATTGAATGTACTCGTACGTGATACTTTAAGGTATTTCCACTTTAAGGGGAGACTCTTCCTTCACCACAGGCTGATCACAGTGCGGATGCTACGAACAAAAACATGGGAACAGAAGAAACAAAGGTTAGGATATAATTTGATGAACAGATAGTGAAGTAAATCATTTGAACATTAAGATAAACATTAGTTAGTTTATTTATTATCTAACACACACACGATACTGACTGACTGAAACTATGTTTCTGGCTCCGTGAGGGGGAGGAGACGGAGAGAAACTCATGAAAGGGTTCATTAAAGTAAAACCTGCTCCTGACCAGGTTAAGGTCACAGACTCGGTTACCGTAGTAACTGACCCAGAGCTGATGCTACCTCTCTTTCTAGAACGGGCTGAGTTACTCCTCTTCTTTGGGTTTGAGAGACCCGCCTTTCTAAAATGTAAAACCCAGAGTTCCCCTTGTTTCAGGGTGAACCAACTCGGGGTTTGAACCGGACCTGCTTCCTGAAAAAGGCGTCTGGACTTCTACATGGAGTCGTCATCATCACATGAGGAACAGGTGGGTGATTCATACTTTAATCAAACCCCACACATGTAACGTTAAACTCAGCAATGACCAACTCCTTGACCCCAAATGATGCGTCAAAATAATCACAAACAGATCTAGTAACCCTGATAAGTCAGGCCTTACCTGTTCCCGCTGCTCAACAGGTCAAAGGCCTTATTGATTTGATTGAGTGGGAGTTTGTGTGTGATAAACTCGTCCAGCTGCAGCTTGTTGGCCATGTACTCATCCACCAGGTTAGGTACATCCTGCACACTCTTCCAACCTTGAGGAGAGGATGACGCACAAAACAGACATTAATAAACCCCTAAAGGAAAAGACACAAACAGTAAGTTAAATCATGACACAGAAAAATGACTCCTACAAACTCTCAGGATGTTGATTTTTGTTATAAAGCATTCAAAGCCCGTGTCATCTCCTCTTCAGTTAAAAGTTACAGGGGTCACTACACATCTCACTGATTGACCTTTAACCTCTGACACTTTGGAGTGTATTTTGACTTGTATTGAAGTATTATAAAGAGCATGATAACATGTTAAAGTTCACCTCCAAAATAAGTCCCCTTCAAGGTGCGTCCCATCAGGATCTTTTCCACCTTGACGCTCATCGTTTCTGTCTCATTCCAGCCAGCGATGACACACAGACCCCACGCATCCACTGTAGACTCAAGAGCTGCGGTCTGGGACAAATCAAAAATACTGCTTATTCTAAAAATGTACAAACTCATAGACTCCCATGAGTGTTGAAACATGTCAGTTGCACAATGAAGAGTTGTGTAATTGAGTGACTATTTTGTTTTTTTTGTGGAAGTTATGATGAAAGCTCTTTGAACATAAAGACTGACCAACCAACCACAAGTCACACTGTGGAGCCTCGTGGTCAATCTGATTCTGAACACGAGCGAGACACAAACCATGACAGACGGACTTCCATGACACTCCAGAGCAAAGTCCACCCCTCCCTGGGTCATCTCCAGCACCACCTCCTGGATGGGTTTCTTATGATCTGTGGGGTTGACGCAGTCTGTCGCTCCGAGCGTCACGGCTTTCTCAAACTTGGCGGGGTTGATGTCAATCCCGATGATTCTTCTCGCCCCCGCAGCCTTGCAGCCCATGACGGCGGCCAGTCCAACAGCGCCGAGCCCGAACACGGCACACGTGGAATCTTTCTCCACCTGGAGCAAAAAGAATGTAACCAACAACAACAACGCCTGACGAGATCAATCCCATTTATTTATAAAGCACATTTAAAAACAGCAACAGCTGACCAAAGTTCTGTACATGAAACAAGAGAGCAATACAGATTTTAAAAAAATTAAAATAACAAGGCAAAACTCACACATACAAGTTTGCCTACACACATGCAAACAGAATACTAACAATATAATTAGATAATAATATTGCAAGACATTTGATAGAAGTACATTTGAAAGAAGTATGTGCAACCTCACTAGGACTCACAGGCCAACGTGTAGAAGTGTGTTTTGAGGCTGGACTTAAAAGATTCCACAGAGGGGGCAGACTGAGGGAGGAAGGCTGTTCCACAGGCGAGGGGCCTTGACCACAAAGGCCCTATATCTCTATTACCCTATATCTTGTTTGAAAATATATCGCTATATCTTAAAAACTCAATATATTTCCCAGCCCTATGAGATCCACAGTTTCCCAAATTGCCAAAATTTCATACTAATTTGGATAAATCTACAGTTTTTGATGACGATGCACCATCGTCTTTTAAATCGGAGGTGTGGAAACATTTTGGCTTCCCCAAGTCAGAAAATGAAAGAGGTGAGAAACCTGTGTGCAATTATTGCAAGAAGACGGGGAAGCACACAAATAGCACAACCAACATGATGCAGCATTTAATCGACACCACAACGAGAAGCTCAAATCACCTCCCCTTGTCGTGTGAAAAAAACAAACATTAAAAGGCCAAACCACACTGACAAGCAGCCTCGCTCGCCCCAAAGTGCAGGAGAGATTACAAAGTGTTCACATGAAAAACCTTTTTCTGTCATAATTTGTCTCATTTTGTAAAATAAATCTTGAGAGTCTTATCGTGAGTTGAGTGCATCGTTACATCTCCAGTAGACAGAGGGGGAAGCTCTAGACTGTTTTACTGACATTAATGAAAAGGTCAAACACTGTCGCTGCATTTTGGACATATCAGTAGAAACTTATAGTACAGTAGGAGGTTTCCTAAACAGCCTGTTTGTCTCCTGTGTGAGCTGCATCGAGTGGGGAGAGGAATCACTAAAGTCCAGTCGTGTACAGTAAACACGGCTGGCGGCAGTACAAATACAAAAACACTTTCTTCCCCTTTAGATAGAAACTCTAATCTCAAATGTTTTTAAACTGTGTCACATCTTCATCCCTCTTATTCTCAGAACAAAGCATACTCTTCACCTTTGTCTCTTACCTTTCCGGTTTTAAGAGCAGCACCGTAACCTGTGGAGACGCCACAGCCGAGCAGACACACCTTATCCAGCGGTGCATCACTTCTTATCTTAGTGAGCGAGCTATCAGGGACTACAGTGTACTGAGAGAACGAGCTGACTCCTAGAAACTGAAACACCTGTTGATCCTGGCAACTTATCCTGCTCGTACCGTCTGCCATCACACCGGCTTGAGTGTTTGCCCTAAAAAAAAAACCACACATAGTTATAAAGCACTGAAGCTAAAGTGTAAAGGTGAGTGTATGTGTGTGCACAGAAGTGATGAAAGCACCAGTTCTTCCTGCAGTGGTTTGTTTTAAGACTCTGACATCGATCACATTCCTGACACTGTGGCAAGAAAAGAGGAATAACTTGATCCCCTGCAAAACAAACAAACGGCAGAAATGCTTCTTCAGTCAGTAACACAAAGTAAACACGAGCTCATTTTTTTTGTGAGCTTCCAAATGTACCCGGAGAGAAGGCGGTCACTCCTGGCCCGATGCTCTCCACGACCCCTGCTGCTTCGTGGCCGAGCACCAGCGGGAAAGGTCTGAACCTCATCCCCTTCTCCCTCTCATACAGGTGTTCCCAGTCTGTGCGGCACACACCTGTGGCAACAACCTGCACACACAAGTCCATGTGGCAGTTTGTTAATCATACAACAAAGGAGACTAACAGACAGAGGAAGTGGCATCTTTTCTATCAGCATCATGAAGGGAAGTGAAGGTTATCAGCTGTTACCACAGGGAAGCGTGCAGATAAATGTGGAAATGATACACTCATGTTTTTCTGCATTGCTCACAAACATGTGGAAAGCAGCTGACCTTTATTCTGACTTCTCGTGCCTTCGGTGGAGCGACCTCCACATCCTCAATGGTCAGGGGCTTCCCAGGCTCCCATGCAACAGCTGCCTTGCATTTAATAACCTGGCAGGGAGACAGAAACGTGTGTTTGTGAGTCACGGTGTGTTTGTAGAGCTGCTTGCAATTGTAGAATATAAATGCAAAGGGGGGTAAGAATGTTGTTTTGCAGAAAAAGACAAATTAAATGGAGATGAAATACAATAAAAGTTACTGAAAGCAGCAACAGATTCACTTCCTATCACGGCATAACTGAAAAAGCAAACAGTGAAATATTATGGAGGTGAAGTTTGTTTCTTACCTGACCAGCTGTTGACATGTTTGTTTCCAGATTAAATGTCCTAAATTCAGATTTTCTTCAAGAATGATTTCTTTACCGTAATATCCAAACGTGTGCGCATCACAAAGTGACAGCTTAGTGTAAAAGGAAACAGAAACTGCAGTCTATAACCGCACTCTGACTGAACTCTCCTCTTCTGTCTTGTTGAGTAATCTCGATTAAAAACAGTCTGCTCCTTTAAATACGATGAAGCGCGAGGTTCAGCGTTTTACGACACTTCCCCCCACACACGCTGGTGAGCACCTTTACGGCAGCTTGATCACACGTGTTGTCGTCGCATGGGAGCCGCTCGCAGCAGCTAGCACCAAGAACTCACCGAAGTAATTCTTCTTCTTCTTCTTCTTCTTTGTTGTTGTTGTTGTTGTTGTTGTGTGTGTGTAGTTTAGTAAAAGTTGTTTACATTTAGAGTGAGTATGAAACATGTTGGTGGTTTATTTTTTTGTTTTTGAGGAAATGCGGATGGGTTTTGTAGTTTGGATGACTGACTCGAGCTAGCATGTTAGCTTTTGTAGTTCTGCAAAATCGACAGGCTTTAAACGTTAAACGCGATTCTTTTAATCCCCCGCGTGTCTTCGTGACGTCAGGACGTGATTGTTGCGTCTAAACAAAGAAACGTGTTTAATGTGTCCTCTGGACTTGTTTTTGTTTGTTCCCCCTCCTCGTGTTCATCACTGAAGACCAGGAGCCAGCATGTCTTTCAGAGGAGGAGGTGGACGAGGTGGTGGAGGATACAGAGGAGGAGGTGGAGGAGGATTTAACCGAGGTGGAGGAGGCAGGGGAGGAGGAGGATACAGAGGAGGAGGAGGTGGAGGAGGGTTTGGACGAGGTGGAGGCAGAGGGGGCTTCAACAGACAGCAGGACTACGGCCCTCCAGAATATGTTGTTGGTAAGAACAACACAAACACAAACACAAACACAAACACAGCAGATCTCTGAGCTCACTACAGAACCAGGAAGCTCGAGTAGAAGAAAGAATCAAAAACTACTCGTGTGTGTGTGTGTGTGTGTGTGTGTGTGTGTGTGTGTGTGTGTGGGGGGCAAAGTGGGATTAATGTTTGCTATGAGGTGGTTTACTCATACATGCTGCTAGGTACGGTGGCTGGGAAGTTCAAACCACAACGAGGGGGGGAGGCGAGCAGCAGAATTCTAGACATGTTGTAGTTTCTTGGATGATGAACCATACATGCAAAACTTTTTTTAACAAGCTCTGTGAAGAAGTTACAAACAGATTGCAGATATGTTCCTCACAGCGGGAGACTCTCCCTGTCAGACAGGAGGGGGGGGAGGGGAGGGGGGGGGGTCTACTGAGGTAAGACACTACATAAGGAGAGAAACCTGGAAGTGGCTGATGAAGCTACAGAGTCCTCATTAACCTGCTCACATTGGACTGTTTGGCGTCCTGCGGGCATGACATTTGTATGTTTTCACGTTTCTGCTCAGCGGTTCAAGAATCCGATCAGAGAGGCTTCAGGTAACTCTGCTTCAGGTAACTCTGCTTCAGGTAGCTCTGCTTCAGGTAGCTCTGCTTCAGGTAGCTCTGCTTCAGGTAGCTCTGCTTCAGGTGAGGGTGGATATCAGAGCTGGGCCTTCACACTGATGAACTCTTTTTAAACACCACAATAACCTGTGTTTGAGATATTTAAAGATAAACTTTATTGATCCCCCGTGGGGGAAATTTGTGCATTACAGCAGCTCCAGAAAACGGGACGGGAATATACTTATAAAAAATAAAAATAGAAGTTAAAAACAGATCAAACATATTTAAAAAATACAATAATGTAAATGAGAAATGACACAGTAACTTGTTCTTAATGATGGACCATATCAACGATGAGAGAGGTGAACACATGTTGATGGAAGAGGATGTTGTCTGGGAGGACGGACTAACTGCAGGGTAGAGGGGCTCTCAGGACGGGGGATCCGGCTCGAGCATAATGCTGCCCACGGTCCAGACCGAGCCGAGACTTAGAGACAGACATTTAGAGACTTAGCTGAGACAAACAGGGTGAAGAGATGAGGAGGGAGGGTCAGAGAGCTGAGACAAACAGGGTGAAGAGATGAGGAGGGAGGGTCAGAGAGCTGAGACAAACAGGGTGAAGAGATGAGGAGGGAGGGTCAGAGAGCTGAGACAAACAGGGTGAAGAGATGAGGAGGGAGGGTCAGAGAGCTGAGACAAACAGGGTGAAGAGATGAGGAGGGAGGGTCAGAGAGCTGAGACAAACAGGGTGAAGAGATGAGGAGGGAGGGTCAGAGAGCTGAGACAAACAGGGTGAAGAGATGAGGAGGGAGGGTCAGAGAGCTGAGACAAACAGGGTGAAGAGATGAGGAGGGAGGGTCAGAGAGCTGAGACAAACAGGGTGAAGAGATGAGGAGGGAGGGAGGGAGGGAGGGTCAGAGAGCTGAGACAAACAGGGTGAAGAGATGAGGAGGGAGGGGAGGGAGGGAGGGAGGGAGGGTCAGAGAGCTGAGACGAACAGGGTGCAGTGGGACGGCCTGGTATAAGTCGGCTTGTCAACTTCCTGTTTTCTCCACCCTGCAGCACTGGGCGAGTTCGTGCATCCATGTGAAGACGACATCGTGTGCAAGTGTACGACGGAGGAAAACAAAGTGCCTTACTTCAACGCCCCCGTTTACTTGGAAAACAAAGAGCAGATCGGGAAGGTGGACGAGATATTCGGCCAGCTGCGAGACTTCGTATCCTTTCTCACGTTCGTCTGTTTATTGTGCCGTCTCTGGACCCCTGCTGTGAACTCTTACCGAGGTCGACCTCTCGGGATGAAACATGTGTGTCAGTTATTAATCGTGTTTATTCCTTCACCTGCCTCTTCAGTACTTTTCAGTCAAACTCTCTGACAACATGAAGGCGTCCTCCTTTAAGAAGATGCAGAAGGTACAGAAGGAGGCATGATTTTTAAAATGATTTAACTTCCTGTCTGCGGAGAACTTTAGAATAATGTGCTGCCGTCTTTTCTTTTTTTTTTTTTAGTTCTATATCGATCCAATGAAGCTCCTCCCACTGCAGAGGTTCCTCCCAAGGCCGCCAGGTGAGAAGGGTCCGCCCAGAGGAGGCCGAGGCGGGAGAGGTGGCGGTCGTGGAGGTAAGGAGATAAAAGTGAACACATTCACACCCTGATAAAGAGTCCATCAGAAGTAACTCATCCATTCACACACCACTGATGAAGCAGTGGGAGCAACTTGGGAGCTGGGGATCGAACCCCCGACCTGCTGGTTGAGAGATGATCGACTCTACCACTGAGCCACAGTACTTTGAGCACAAACTGTTAACGAGTGTTGATCATTCTTCCTCTGTTTTTGTTTCCAGGTGGATTCCGGGGTGGCAGAGGTGGTGGTGGGCGTGGAGGAGGCTTCGGAGGTGGCGGTCGCGGTGGATTTGGAGGCGGTCGAGGCGGAGGCGGGCGTGGCGGAGGAGGAGGATTCCGAGCGAGAGGAGGAGGAGGACGTGGATTCAGAGGTAAGTCCTTATTTCAGTGTCTGACATGTCAAGTTTTATTTTCTTCTCCTCTGGAGCTACATGTTTGTTTTCTTGACTTCCTGACAGGCGGGTATTGATCGCACAGCGGGCGTCGCACAGCGGGCGTCGCACAGCGGGCGTCTCACCGCGTGGGCGTCTCACCGTGTGGTCGTCTCACTTCCTGCTCTACAAGGAAAAGGCCCAAACGGCGCTGCTGCTGAACTCAGAACATGGACGCCGCCTCTTCTTTTTCAGGACTTGAATGAACTTTATTGTTTTATTTTTTTGTACGGGCCTCAAACGTTTTGATGGATCTTCATTGTTTTGATTTAAAGGTTCAGACAGCGAGGATCTCGACGTGAACATGGCGTGCGTCATTATCCTTTACCCAATGTGTGTCGAACTGTTCGGCTGTGACATTCGTTTGAATGCATCACGATGTATTCAATGTCTCGGTTAAAACGAAGACTTTTCTCTCGTCCCCTTTATGTGCTGTTCTTTGAAAACATTTTAAATATCCATACTTTGTAAAATCTTACGCAGAACATTGTACATTTTGTGTTGAAGGCCTTGATTAAAAGGTGCTTTGTAAGTCTCGTCTTCTTTGCTTTAAGTCTCTGAATCAGAAACCCAAACAGGTGTGCTCAGTCACGTTTCTCAGAATCATTTACAGACGCTTTCATCCAGAGAGCAAGAACAGAACGAGCGAGCAGAGAGAGGAGACGACGTCAGGAATGGAAACAAACAGCTTTGAGTTTGAGGTTTGTTGAAGGACAAGAAGAAGAATGTAGAACGATGAGAATAAAAGCAAGAAGGGAAGATTTAAAAATAAAAATTCTGCATAGAAACAAGTAAAGGAAAGTGCTTTTTTAAAACTCTCAACAGGCTGTGGCGCCCTCAGGTGGTCTGGGGAGGGTACTGCACAGCCAAGGAGCTGCAGGATGAAAATGCCCAAGTCTCCATTGTGTGTACTTGAGTCCCGGTTGGTTGGTGGGGTGGAGGTTTCTTGTTGCTTTAGTCTCTCTCCTGATGTTCCCAGAAATGACACACAGACTTCTGGAGGTTTGTTTGGGATTATATATCTAGAGGAGAAGATCCCGACTTTTCCCCACCTGATATTTGGGACATTTTTCACCTCTCAAACACAAATCACATGTTATTATTAAAACGGAAGGAGGAGGTTCATTTTGTCAAATTACCATCATCACTTTTATACTCAGGTTTCTATATCAACTAAGAAACAGCAGATTAGATCTTTATTTGTACGTAAAATCAGCTCTCCAGTACGACAGAGGATTAGGGCCACGTTAAAAAATAAAAATAAAAAATACATTTCGAGATTAAAGTCATAAATGTACGAGAATAAAGTCTTACATTTAAGAGTTTAATCTCGAAATTATTATTTTTTTTTTACGTGGCCCTAATCCTCTGTTGTACTCAGACTGTAAATATTAGTAAAATAAAATATTCTAAATTATAAATAAAATATTATAAAGTTGTACTCCAGCTCTGAGTTCATAGAAAACAAACTATTATTTTTCTCCGACGTGCTTACGTCACGCGTAGCCTATAACTCCTCGTTCCTGATTGGTCCGCGTGGTTACTCCTTTACGGCCGCGCACCTCCTTCCCCTCTCGTGCCCGAGGAACGAACATGGAGACAGCTGGAAAAGTGAGTTCATTTCTCGAGATATCTTGAACGCATGATTCATTGTTTGTGAAGGTGACGTGAGTTTCTTTTGTTGTTTACCTGCATGAGATGTCTTTGTTCCTGCTCACGTGTGCACACAGTCACTTCCGTTGAATGAAGCAGAACAGAGATTCACTTTGGACTCTGCTCGGCTGCAGCTGGGATTACAAAGTTTCTGCAAAGCTCCTCCAGAGAAATGTGTTTTTACATTTTCAAGTTTTCTACTGAAGATGAAAACAAAGATTTGAGATAAAGCAGGTCGGTAATCCAAAAGCTGAAGTGCTGGAAATCTCAGAGGTCACGGTTTTAGGTAGAGTTCAAAGTGCAACTCCATAATGCAACTACGGCATGGATAGTAACGGATGCTGGTAATAATACTTTCCATGTAGAGCACTTTGCAGGAGCATTTTAAAAGAGACCGTCACAGCTGCAGACACAGAAACATTCAGACAAAAACAGAAACACGATGAAAGAGCTGAAGAGGAGCTGGAAACATGGAAACATGGAAACATGGAAACATGCTGTGGTGAAGCCATCTGTAAGTCTGTAAAGCTGAGTCATCTGAACGGAGAGAGAGAGAGAGAGAGGCTGTTTCAGAGCCGAGGTCCCAGATAAAGCTTGATCGCCCTTTGACCTCGGCCTTGACCCAGACACGGTGGGCGGGCCTAAGCCAGAGGTCTTCTGGGGCAGCAGGGAGTTAAAAAAGCACGTTTCTGCTCGTGGAGCTTATTAGAAACATGCAGAGGCTTTTTAGGTCGGGTACAATCACTTCTATCTGAACCACTTCTCTTGACCGCTTCCATCGCTGCAACACCTGTTGACCTGATAACTGCTCTCATATCTGACAAACCGAGGGGCGTCCAAAACGGCCGTGTGGGGGGTGTCTTAAAAGCGCCTACCTTCTCTGGTCCAAACAAATCCAGAGCATTCAGGAGCAGAATCTAAAGTTAGAAGGAGGACATACTGGCTGCTGCATTGTTGTCAGAGAAGCCAGCACTTCAACATAGCATGTTTCCTTAATGATCAGAGAGTAAGATACCTTTATCATCTCACTCTCTACACAGCTCACTGATTGCACATTTACAAGAAAAAATGGCAACACCTAAATCTTCTTAGCTTCATTCTTTAAGAAGTCAAAAAGATGGATGTCCAAAGTCACACAGAAAACTCCTGTAAACTGTCGACGAGTTTGAAGGATTGCTTTCACGTTTTTGTTGGACTTGTTTCTTTCCTTTGTGCCTGTCTTATGAAATACATGTGCAAAGTATTTATATACAATTTAAATTACAGTTTCAACATTAGTCCCACCTCTGACAAAGCTAATAACCAATCATAGTTGATGATTTTGTGGTGGCCAAGAAGATTTCTAACAGGGCCCATGCCGCCCCTCTGGTCACGCCCCTGGTCAGTTCATTGATGTTAAACACAAACACTGTTTTTTTTTTGTCCTCAGGTGATCAAGTGCAGGGCAGCTGTAGCCTGGGAGGCTGGGAAGCCTCTCTCCATTGAAGAGGTGGAGGTCGCCCCGCCCAACGCCCATGAAGTCCGCATCAAGGTACAACAAACCGACACAAGCCTTTTTTGTTTCTTGTCTTCTCACCCTGACGTGAATACAAATGAAGAGTCCTGACTCACACACTTCGTCAGACGGCGCTGCAGATTCTCATGTGGTCATGGGATAACTTTTAACAGTTCAGTCTTTGATCAGTCGTCCCTGAAACAAGAACACATGGGGCCCAAACTTCACAGCTTTGGAGACAGACTTGTTTTCTGTAGATTTTTTTAATTTCAATGAGCCTCGTGTTGAGGTGATTCAGAGCTCAGCTCTTGCATCTCTTGCATCACGTCTCATTTGAACTGTCTGTGACTCTGCTCCTCTCAGATCTTTGCCACGGGGGTGTGTCATACCGATGCGTACACTCTGAGCGGGAGTGACCCCGAGGGACTGTTCCCCGTCATCCTGGGCCACGAGGGCGCTGGAACAGTCGAGAGCGTCGGGGAGGGCGTCACCAAATTCAAGCCAGGTAGTAAAGCTTTCAGACGCGTTGTTGACGTTCATACTTTTAATGCTTTTGTGAACAAGAGCGTCTTATTTGATGATCGTTCCCCCAGGTGATACCGTCGTCCCCTTGTATGTGCCGCAGTGTGGGGAGTGCAAGTTCTGCAAGAATCCCAAAACCAACCTGTGCCAGAAAATCAGGTATGATGGAGCTGCTGCACAAGTGTGTTTTTTCTTTGTGGCAGAACTTGCATCCTCAGAATCTGAACTTTAAGCCTCAGGCGCTCCGGAGCAAACGAGTCAAAGCGCAGTCATCTTCACTCTGAGCGTCTGAATTCAAGTTTCATTTTTTTGTGTGCTTCCTCCTCTCAGGGTAACCCAGGGCCGGGGTCTGCTCCCCGACAACACCTCGCGCTTCACTTGCAAGGGAAAGCCGGTGTTTCACTTCATGGGCACCAGCACCTTCTCTGAGTACACGGTGGTCGCAGACATCTCTCTGGCCAAGGTGAACGAGAAGGCTCCTCTGGATAAAGTCTGCCTCCTGGGATGTGGCATTTCTACCGGTTATGGTGCTGCTCTGAACACCGCCAAGGTGAGTGAAACAAAGACCGTGCTACACGGGGATGGTGCGTTTTGATTTTACCTCGGAAAGCGAGGGCATGATGTCACCGTGAGTCAGCTGCGTTCCAGTGACGAGTGGGCAACAGATGACTGACTGGTCGATGCTCTAAAAGTAAATGTGTCATGTGATGGTTAGAGTTGAGTCCACCCGTCTGCCAGGCGATCACAACACACTACATGAAAGCGTGCATGCAGCGTGCTATTTCAAAAACAGACTCCGAGTGTATTTGAAGCAGAGCAGGGCGTAGTGGTGCTGCTAGCTCGCTCTGGAGACGGATTGTGGCGCCCGCTGTGGAGACGGGAGCATTGACCAGAGAGGCAGCGAGGCGCTGACGGACTGTGTGGAAATTTGACCTGAGCAGCTCCTTTTAGAAAAAGTGAAGGTTCAAGGTTCTTTGTAAGAATCCGCCTTCAGGCAGAGCGACGGGGGCGGGATTCTTTGTGAAGCGAGAGAACGCCGTCGGAGAGTTGTGACACATTTAATTGTTTAAAGCTCGTTATGCAGAACAAGTTCACCCAGAGGACACAAAGAGAAGAGAGGAACGCTTTGTGTTTGTTTGTCATGTTTCACCCTGAAGTGGGTCAGCCTCGCTAATCATGCAGGTTTGATGTTTTTTTTTGGGGGGGGTGAAGACGCCAAGAGGGTCTGTTATTCTGTTTTCAGAGAAATGATTTGTACCCTAGAGTCTCATTTTCCATGAGTTAAACAGTAGAGTTTAAAACATTTCTGGTGTTTTTACAGAGAGCATGACGACTTACCCGACCGCTTTGTCTCTTCAAATGTTCTTGTTCTCGTCTTCGCCCCCCGACACTTTCTACATCGAGAACAGTTCTCACGCTGCCGCTCTCCCTCGTGCCCCCTCAGGTCGAGCCCGGTTCAACCTGCGCCGTGTTCGGCCTCGGCGCCGTCGGCCTGGCTGTCATCATGGGCTGCAAGGTCGCCGGGGCAACCCGCATCATCGGCGTGGACATCAACGCCGACAAGTTCGAGAAAGCGAAGGAGTTCGGCGCCACCGAGTTCCTGAACCCCAAGGAGCACAGCAAACCCGTCCAGGAGGTGCTGGTGGAGATGACGGACGGAGGAGTGGACTATTCTTTTGAGTGCATCGGAAACGTGCAGATCATGGTGAGAGACGCCGACGCCATGGGCGAGTTTAGTTTACTGAACAGATTAAAACCAGATTCAGCTTCTCATCCACATGTTGTTGTTGTTGTTGTTGTTGTTGTTGTGAACACAGAGAGCTGCTCTGGAGGCGTGTCATAAAGGCTGGGGTGAGAGCGTCATCATCGGCGTGGCCGGCGCTGGACAGGAGATCTCCACCCGACCGTTCCAGCTGGTGACGGGCCGCGTGTGGAGGGGCACAGCCTTCGGAGGTGACCGCCTGCGTTTCTAAATGAAGAGGCGTTCAGAGTGACACGTCATACTCACCTCCTCTTCCATATTGAAATGTTTGAGCACACACTCAGAGCTTCATGCTGAGTTTACACTGGAGCAAACTTTTCTTTCTAACCCGACAGCACAGACAGCACGCCTCACCTCCAAAAATAAATCTTGAAAAAGAAGTTGATGTGCAATACGTGGATTAATAAAAAAAAAAAATTGTTGACATTAACAAAAACATATTTGCCCCTCCCCCACCTGATTTGATGTTCTGACGTGAGCAGGCGTTCATGTGCATTTTACAACTCGGAATCTCGTTTTTTCCGATTTGTCCGACAGCACATGAATGCAGCGTTAGTCTCCTGCTGTGAGGAGCGTGTGAGAACGACCAGCTCAGGAGGATTTAAAGGGGCAGTCCTCCTGAAATGATGGTGATATTTGTTTTTGATGATCTTTACTGTCAGGCTGGAAGAGCGTGGAGAGCGTCCCTAAGCTGGTGGAAGACTACATGAACAAGAAGCTGAAGGTGGACGAGTTTGTGACCCACACTCTGCCCTTCGAGAAGATCAATGAAGGCTTTGACCTCATGCACGCCGGAAAGAGGTGACGTGTGTGCGTGTGTGTGTGCGTGTGCGTGTGTGTACGTGTACTCATCCTGTTTGTTTGTGTTTTCCTCATTGCAGTATCCGCACCGTGCTGACCTTCTGAAACGTTGACGTCCTTCACGACTCGGCCTTGAAACCGTCTAACCCTCACAGCTGCAGCACTTACGACTTGTTTTGACGGCGTTGCTTTCTTTCAGTGTTAGAAGACAATTTGTAACGGCACCGCACACGTTTGAAACAAAAACAGTGTCATTAAAATGTTTGAGTTGGTGTTCACTCTCCTGTTTGTCCTTTTTGTGTCTCGTTAGCTGAATGATGAGAAGACTGAGGAGTGTTAACAATCAGCTGTGCATGGCCGAGCATCTCATTATAAATCACAACATTCATAACTACTGCTCACAATGATCTCAGCTGTCATTGAATGATGATAAAACGGGTGTTTGGGAAAGTGATGATAATAATAATACATTTTATTTAAAGGCGTCTTTCAAAACTCTCAAGGTCACCTTACAGAGCAGAGATAAAAACAACAAAGTAACAACACAACAATAAAATTAACATTAAAAACACAAATGTACAGGATGTAAAGGAGTTATGAGAACGGGTGGAGAATGATCAGACTGAATATGCCAGTTTAAAAAGATGTGTTTTGAGATGAGATTTGAAAATGGAGAGAGAGTCGATATTACGGATTTGTGGTGGGAGGGAGTTCCAGAGGTGGGGGGCAGAGCGGCTGAAGGCCCTGGACCCCCTGGTGGGCGGGCAGGTGGTGCAGTGAGTTGAATGGAAGAAGAAGACCTGAGAGTGCGGGTAGGTGTGTTGATGTGCAGGAGTTCAGAGATGTAAAGTGGAGCGAGGTTGTGGATGGCCTTGAAGGTGAAGAGCAGAATTTTGAAGGTGATGTGATGTTTAACCGGGAGCCAATGAAGCTGCTGTAGGACAGGAGTGATGTGATTAACAGAGGGCGTTCTGGTGATGATGCGAGCGGCAGAATTCTGGACCAGTTGAAGTTTGTGGATGGACTTGAGAGGGAGACCAAAGAGAAGGGAGTTGCAGTAGTCAATGCAGGATGTAACCAGGGTGTTGACGAGGATGGCAGTACTGCTGGGAGTGAGGGACGGGCGGAGGAGATTAATGTTACGATGATGGAAATAAGCAGACCGGGTGACATTATTGATGTGAGCTTGGAATGATAGTGTGCTGTCAAGGATGACACCCAGACTCTTAACCTGAGGGGAAGGGGAAACTGAGGAGTGGTCAATAGCCAGAGAAAAACTGTCAAGTTTGGAGATTGTTGATTTGGTGCCGATGAGGAGAAGCTCGGTTTTGTCTCTGTTTAATTTGAGGAAGTTGAAGGTGAACCAGGATTTGATTTCTTGCAGGCAATCAGTCAGTGATGCACTGTTAGACTGTGCAGGAGTTTGCATGCACATTTGAAAGCACTTTAAATTGTGACATCTTCTGTCTGTGTCATTAAAACATTCAGCTGTCGGTGCCATTATCTTGTGTTGTAAAGAAGATATGATTGTGTGTTGAGTGTTAGTGCACGCATCACACTTCAGGCCACCCCCTGCAAAGAAGTCAAGAGCCCCAGTTGGGTTCGGCCCAGTCAGAAAGAATGGACAACACGCAACCCGCTGACATCACTATCAGCTGAATTCATTAAAGACTGGGATCCTTCAACTGGACTACAAAAGTCTTGACTTCTCTCCTGAAACCGGCTTTGGAGCATCGACTGACATCTCCTCCTGCTGTCCTAACTCCTTATTCCACATGCCTGCCATTTAAATCTTGTGTTTTTGGGAGATAGGACGGTGGATAGAGTCAGAAATCGGGGACAGAGAGCGAGTGGAAAGTGGCTACAATCTGCCATATTTACACGTTAATGCTCATCAATGTGCACAGTCTCTATTTTAAATAAATTAATAAACATTCGGGAAAGGAGCCACAGGTCAGACTTGAACCCGGGCTGTCTGCTTGGAGGACTATAGCCTCCGCCTATGGGGCAAATGGGGGTACACACTTACCACTAGATGGTTATTTTGAATGCACAAAAGAAAGTTAGAGATGATGTTCAGGTATTTATTTAAAAAAATACTCTGCATTTAGTGCACATTTAAAAACTAGATTAAAAAATGTATACTACAAAGTAAAAGTTAACTTCTCCTTAAAACCACTTT
This sequence comes from Labrus bergylta, assembly GCF_963930695.1. NCBI lineage: Eukaryota > Metazoa > Chordata > Actinopteri > Labriformes > Labridae > Labrus > Labrus bergylta. Next base: position 30,523,102 of record NC_089203.1, on the reverse strand, counting down.
GGGAAAACTTAATCTGTGCATGATGCTTTTTATTTGTATTTTTATAACAGTTGAAGAAAGTACACAGTGTCCCACTCACTCCCACATCGGACCTGCATGAACCTTTTTAATCCATCTTCTTGCGCATGCGTCATGGAGAGTACCAGATGGTCCAATCAGCTATTTTAACAAACGCCAAAAAGAAATCCCTTATTGTGAGTTCCTGAAGATGGCGACCGCTCTGCTGGTGAGTGTCCTGCGACAGCCAGCTAACTAACACAATACGTTTTAACTCGACTTCTCAAATGACTCAGGTGGAGACAAACAGTTCAGTCACTCCGTAAACTTCGGCAGGTAACTTGAAGTCGCTAGCTAAAAGTTAGCAGACCTCTGCACTAAAACTTACTGAAGTGAGTTCATATTTAAGGTTCAGCTGAGCGTTAACCCTCGTTTGGATGTGTATCAATCACAAGAGCTGCGGATGAAGTGTGGCAAACGCGCAGGGAATAAGTTATAAACAGTGTGTTTGGGAGTAAAGGGGGAGGATACCCGAGTCTGTCGGTACACCGGTGTAACGCCGAGAAATGCACCCCTGCCTAGAATGACACGCACCCCCCGAAGTGTTTGAAAACAGCGTCAGGCAGATTTTGTGATGACAGCAGAGCAGCTGAAGTTTTGTACTTCATAAATTGTGAGTGTCCTTAATGGGGGTCTGCCTTCATTGTGTCTCACATGAGTTGTCCCGCGGGGTGCTTGCTATTCTCGGCAGGGGTGCATTTCTCGACATAACACCTGTATGACTGAGGGGGATGTTTCCTTGCCAACCGTGCGACGTGTTCCTCTCAAACCTGCTGCTAAACATTGGTGGTAGAAATCAGGTGTATGGGGTCTGCTCAGAGGACTGTAACGCCTAACATCACTTTATGCCTTCCTTAAACTAGAAGACCTTTAAAAATACTTCATTCTCATTACTGTAAATCCTCCTAGACCACCAAATAAAATGTATCTATAAATTAAATTTATCACCCAGCCCCGTGGTCAGGACATTAATTTGTTAGCTGCTAAAGACCCAAATTCAAACACACGGACAAAAATGAGTTTTATTTTCCTTCTTGTGTTGCTTTTGTTTCCCAGGTGTCGGCTTCAGTTCCTACAAATCCTGAAAAGGAAAAATGTGTGGTGATGATTCAAAAGGTTCTGAGTCCTGAAGCTTACATCAAGCATCCATTACAAAACAGGTAAGACTTTGTATTCCTCTCTCCATCAACAGAGTCGACAAGTTTAAACAGTGCTCGCTGCATGTACGCCTTTTCCTCTAATCAGCTACGAGTCTTAAAAGAAACTTGGATGTGAGTTTGTGTATTTCATCTCAAATACCCTGGTGTGTTTTTTTTTTTTTTTAGATCTGTGCATCTCCTCCTTTGAAACAAGTTGTTAATGAGCAGCATGATTAAAAACAAGGCTGTTAGGCATCAGATGGTTTTGAAGTAACTGTGCTCTGATTGGCAGGTGGGCTCTTTGGTTTTTCAAGAACGACAAAAGCAAAACATGGCAAGCCAACCTGCGCCTCATCTCCAAGTTCGACACGGTGGAAGATTTCTGGGCGTAAGTTTGTAACTGCTTCATACGTCGGTGGAATCACACATGGAGCCTTTCCCTCCAACAACAAGAAGAACTCTTCAAATGTGTTTATTTTAGATCTCCTTTGTATTCCTCTCGTTGCTGTTGTCCGCACTTCCTCGTCCGCTGAGGTGGAGGTCGGAGCAGGATGGACGGCGGTGGTTGTAGGGACGACACAGTCCGATGGTGGTAGCTGGGCGACAGGGGCGTCGGGTGGCGGTAGAGCCAGATCACCTCGCTGTAGGTCGGTGGAGCTCCGTTGTTTTTTCCAGGCAGAAAAACAGTTTGACCGACACTGCTCCGTTACTTTTTACTGCGTGAGGAGGATGAGGGTACAAGATACGATCTGCATATATTTGGAAAAGAGCGCCGGTGCTGGCACTCCGGAGGGTTCCTCATTAAAGGGGTCACGCTGACCATCATCTCCTGTGGTCATTACCCCTAATATTGACATGTACCTCATTCAACGCCACCTCCAAAGAACAGAACTGTCGCTTTAACCTCTGAATTTTTTATACTAGCAGCCTTGATGTATTTTCAGTTGTTGATGATGTATAAAATTCAGATTCATAAGGCCACATATCCTCCGCTCTTTCCAGATTATACAATCACATTCAGCTGTCCAGTAACCTGATGTCTGGCTGTGACTACTCGCTGTTCAAGGTAAGCGTGCCGTCATCGCCGTCTGAATTGATCTGTGCAGCGTGGTCAGTTTGTCATTGTCTGTATTTCATGTGAGTTTGTTTTTGACCTAAAGTCCTGTGGCTTGAGTCTGACTGACCTCTGAGCCTCTAATCCAGAGTGAAACTTGAACCCTGGATCTGAAATCTCCAGGTCCACAATAAATGAGCCCAAATCATGAAAATGATGCTTCTGCTGTTTCTAGCTCTGAACTGTGTTTTTGAGCAGGATGGCATCGAGCCCATGTGGGAGGATGACCGCAATCGACGAGGTGGTCGCTGGCTGATAACGCTCTCCAAGCAGCAACGCAGAGCAGACCTGGACCGGTTCTGGTTGGAGACGGTACGTTCAGTCCAGATGAGGTGTGAACGATGGCTGCATTCCATTTAGCTGCTCTGGTTTAACCATCCTGGTATTTAAAGTGGCGTCTGATCGTCGACGCTCGCTGTGACGCCCGAACAGACCGAGCCATCGTTGGCGTCCTCGACACCGCCTGTGCTCGCCCTCCCGTGAACGCTCTGAATGTCTGCTGTGAGAGAGGCCCGTTAGAATAACGAGCCGTTTGTTTCTCCTGCAGCTCCTGTGCCTCGTGGGCGAAGCCTTTGATGACTCCAGTGACGACGTGTGTGGCGCCGTCATCAACGTCCGGGCCAAAGGAGATAAGATAGCGGTATGGACCACGGACTTCGAGAACAAAGAGGCCATCACACACATAGGGTGAGCTCAGGACTCAACACGTTCTCAAGACATGTTAGAGGGAGGAGTCATTGATGCCTCGACCACATGTCGGCGGGCAGTTTTGTTTAAGTTGTTTCTGTGTAGACGGGAAAACAGATTTTTGTTCTTGTAATGTCACGCTGTCCGCCGGCTTCTCCTCCGTGTGATGTCATCATGCGACGCTGTCACTTCTGTTGATATGAGATTCGTGCGATGGCAGACGTAACCATGAATTTTTTTTGAAGCGCAGGAGGAAAAAATACCCGCCTACATGTGGACTCATGTAAAGGGAGCATGTTTTTCTTAAACATGTGGTCAGCGTTCAGAAAAGTACTCGCCCCTCAATAGTGACCACTTCAGCTTAACAGCGGGATAGTAGACCCACGTGTTACTGTAGCGGCTAAGCCTAACCTTAAAGCCACTGAGGGGCGGCGCAGACGGGCTGATTTATGCAAGTGCTCCCGAGCGCACAGCAAGCGCTTTTCTGCCCGGAAAAAACCGCTCGGTGGACACGGGGCCATTGAGTTTATATTTTGTATTCAAACGGCTCATTACAGTTGGGATGTGACCTTTCACCCCTGGGTTTAAATGAATGTTTTCAGTGGACTGCGTCTTAAAACGACTCGAAGTAAAGTCGTTTGTATTTACTGACGTGCGCTCTTTGTGTTTCTCTCGCCCTCTGTAGGCGAGTGTACAAAGACAGATTAGGAGTCCCGCCAAAAGTGGTCATCGGGTACCAGTCACATGCAGACACGGCCACCAAGAGCGGCTCCTCCACCAAGAACAAGTTTGTTGCCTGAGGACAGACGACCGCCATCATCGTCTTCATTCTTCTTCTTCTGTTTAAATCTTCTCTAGTTTTTTTCTTCTCCGTGAATGTGACCGCCGCGTTCGTCCACAGAGACACATCTGGAGCGTCCATCTCGCCGTCTTTGTTGCCACGTTACCAAAGCCTTTGTTTACCATTAAGGGGAGATTCGTGCCGTTACACATGAAGCACATTTTGTTGTTGTTGTTGTTGTTGTTGTTGTTGTTGTTTGTGTTGCCGGGCTGAAGAAGGGTGTAAAAAAAAAAAAGAAAAAAAAGAAAAGTATTCTGATGTCGAGATTTGATTTCAGCCGCGCTTGAATATATTTATGGAGACTTTGTTCTTTTTCTCCGTCCCTCAGTGTGAAGTGTTTAATTTAGAAAAATAAAAAGAGGAAGACGATGAAACTGAGTCAAAGACAGGACACCTCTGGTTACGACCCGTAGCGTTTAGTTTCATCATCACGAAGAGTAACTCAGCGGACTTCCTCCGAGTTATTGTGAAATCAAATCAAAGAAATTCAACGTGAACGTGCAGATTTAAAATCCTTTGACATGTCGGTGCTGCCGTCTCTCAGTTCGACTAACCATTTAAAACCTCCTGCATTCCTGTTAGAGCAGCTGGTGCTACATTTAAGACGAGATCCTCCGGTCGCCTCTTTGCTCAACGTTTGGTGCGACGCTAATCAAATGTCGCACCTCATATTTTGCACTTGAACGACATCTGTATGTGACACTACACGGCTCGTACCTGTCAGCTGACTTCTCCCTGACACCTGCATCTCTAGACTCGGACGATGTCAGTAGGAACATGATTTTTTTTATCACTCTATATTTTTGGAAAGGATGATTTCCCCCCCGTTCTGCGGAGTGCACGAGCCGGACGTTGGGTGTAGTGTTGACTTTAAAAACGGTACGAGTGCATGTGAGATTTGTTTATTTGGTGCTCTTTAAATTATGTTTACATTTTGTTTCCACAACGACTCTGTGAGGAGGGATCGAACCGTGCCTTGACTCTGACTTCCTGCCATTTTTTTGTCTTTCAGCAGTAATTTGTAATCAGAAGTTCTGTAAATAAAAAATGTACAGTGGCGAGTATTATTATTATTTCTTTCACGAGGTGTTTTTTATTATCGAATCAGAATTATGTGCACGATTTTGTATGAAAAAGAGGTGCTGCACAATGTAAGCTAAAGGCAGGTTTTTTTTGAATAGGTGTGTATGTGACTCCCTGTGCTTCTGCAGCCAGCCTCTAGTGGACACTCAAGGAACTGCAGGATTTTACACTTCAGCATCATCTTCATTTTTCAACACTGGAGTGTGCTGCTTGAGTTGAACATGTGATTTCTTTTTCCAAAGCTTTATTAGCTGTTAGGCAAACACTGGCTTTGTATGACTGGTTGCTTGCTGTGTGTCACATCATTAGGTAAGCACTTCTCACCTTCTAACCTCTTGAGACATCGCTCCTCTAATTTCCACTTACCTAGGAGAATGTTCCTTGATTGATCGCGTCAATTACAGGGCGGTGTATTTCAGAGAAGCAGGCGGGGCTGCGGCTCTTCAACAAGATTCAATGGAAGTCAGATTACTTAAAGCCCTTTTTTTTATAAAGGAAGGACTCCCGCAATCTGTGCAGCCTCTAATAAATTTTTATTTTTTATATTTAAATACATGCTGCTGTTTTTATCCTGCACTACAACAAGCCAAATGCAACAAAATTTCGTTCTTCTCTGCACTGTAAAGTACAAGTTTGAATGACAATAAAGAAAGTCTAAGTGTAAAGGTGAGAACCGACTGGTGGAATGAATCAATGCTGCTGAAGCTTTCACATGAATCCCTTCAAATAGAGAGCAAAGAAAATACTCTGAATGTAATGCACAATGTCGGCCACTTTATCATCTTTTCAAACAGCCTCAAGAAAACACTCCATCATTGAAGAGCATTACGCCCCCCCCCCCCCCCCCCCTCCCCCCTTACATTAAAGGAGAGCTATTATAGATGCTAGGAGATAAAAGAAAAAGCTTTGCATACATCAAGAGCTCTCAGAAAACTGCCATGTTGTCTCTTGTGTTCAGCCTGCAAAGAAAGGATTTCTGTTTGTAGTCTCAGCACCCCCCCCCCCCCCCCCCCCCCTTTAAGGCCAAGTCACTTTTACAAGCCGGGTGCTGCTGGTATTATAAGTAGTCTACTAATGGAGAATAATGTTTGATAAAAAGTTGAAATTGGTGCTGCCGTTGTCAGCTCTCGGTCTTTTAGTGGAAAAAGTAAAGAGGTTTAAAATATTATATATATATATATATATTATATCCTATACTGGTGCCAGTCAGTAGGGGGAGCTCTAAATCTTTTGGCTTCACTATGAGGAAGCTCTAGAGCTGTCCATCTTATTACACAGTCTATATTATCAACAGGTAACAGTCTCCTTCTGTTGCTAGTTCATCAGCAGGTGTTGGTGTTTATGTGTGAGATGGAAATTAGAGACACATTTTCCCCTCAAGACGATGATGATCACTGTCCTCTATCGGCAGCTGCATTAACCATTGATTTATGTAAAACCTACATCGCTCTTGATTAGCACCTTTTAGTGCTAACAGCGGACGGGTGATGTGTGTGGATTTGATGACCCTGACATCCTCATGGATAGAAGAGCTGATACAAGATGACACCTGTGATCGACAGAGCACAAATAAATGTGCTGTCTCATGAACGAAAGGAAAATGTGAGATGAGCAGGACAAACGTGTAGATTTAATGCTGCTGCTCACCGTCTGCTGCTAAGAGTAGGAGAAGAATTCAGATGCTTAAAAGAACTTTGAGTATTAAGAAGGTCCAAGTGTCTTA